>NC_083483.1:14233814-14238814 GCF_030014155.1 Tachysurus vachellii
GGGCAGACACACACACAGACACACGGGCAGACACACACACACACAGACACACGGGCAGACGCACGGGCAGACACACACACTTACTGAGTTTGACAAGTGTCTCAGTGAACTTTTCGCAGTTGATGGCGACTCGACACAGCAGGTGGATGAACTGGTGATAGGACAAGAAGTAGTCCATCAACATCCTGTCATAAATCTCGTCCTTCCCCTGCAGGGACAAACAGTATTAGAACAGTGATAACATGAACACACACGCGCACGCATGCACACACACACACGCACCTTGCTGGTTTCCACCATAGAGGGTAGGAGGCACATGTTCAGTTCAGGTCTTGGAGGTCGAATGTTGTTCTTTCCTCCCATGAGCTTGATGTTCTCTCGGCAGGGCAGATAGGGGCCAAATGACACTACACACACACACACACAGACAATGTTATACTCAGTTGTATTTAACACGTAGTGATGTGTGCATGTGTAGACTTGTCATGAATACTGCTGCAGTGTGTGTGTGTGTGTGTGTGTGTGTGTGTGTGTGTGTGTGTGTCTTACTGGGGATGTTGCTGTGGTGGTAGGTGCAGTGGTTGTGCTGCAGGAAGGGGACGAGTGTGTGCAGGAAATCATGTGGACTCAGCAGCACCAGCTCCTTCAGCACGTCTGAGGAACAAAATAAACTCCTCATACACACCTCTCATACTGTCCACACCTCTGAGTAACATCCACATTATTATAAAAGCGTTACACAAAAACTTAAGATTAGACAAGTGTGTGTTTTACCCAGGCAGGCGTTACGTAATTCTGGAGGACTGTAGGAGTTCAGCAGCGTCAGCAGTTTGTGTGCAAAATCAATCCTTTCCTGCCACTGAATCAGAGCCTGCTTCACATCTACACACACACACACACACACAAAGTGAGTAACTCATGACTGACAAATGAATGGTGAAGTGATGTGTCATATATAATTTGTCAGATATAACTCAGGGTGCATTATGGGTAATGTTCACACCTTTGCGCTGCAGGTAGGGTCTAGTCGCCTTTAACACAGACAAGAAAATGGACAGCAGCTCAACCAGGTCACCGGTCACATGGCACGCCGTGGCTTCATGGTACATCATGTGCAGGGTGTTAAATGACTAGATGGAGAGAGAGAGAGAGAGGGAGAGACAGAGACAGCAAGAGACAGCAAAACAGGGACAGAGAGAGAGACAGAGACAAGCAGAGAGCAGGACACAGAGTTTTACTGTTTGTGCAGAATGGACATTCAGGTTAGAAGCTCAGTGATTATTAAAAGTGTGTGTGTGTGTGTGTGTGTGTGTGTGTGTGTGGTTGTACCTCAGTCATTAAGATGAGTCCTCGGTTAAACACCACCAACAGTCGGTCCTCATCATTCTCCAGTAACACACGGAAGGCACTGAAACACACACACACACAACTGTAACAAAATGCAGTATGTACTGAATGTACTGAGCTGCTGACACATGAGAGTACTTACTGACTGTACTATATATTAATAAAGGACCAAGTCATGATTAACACAGATGATTAACACAGACTTGGATCAATATCCTGTAACCATGCAGGAAAGAACAAGAAAGAGTGTGTTTGTGTGTGTGTGTGTGTGTGTGTGTGTGTGTGTGTGTGTGTACCTAATGAGAGTAGTCCAGCAGGAGCGGCCATCCAGGCAGCGAAGGTAGCAGCTGATGGTGGTCTTTTTAAACTGTTTAATATCTTCCAAGTCCTCGTCCCTCATGTCTGGTCTCTGAGCCACAAACAGCTGCATGAGGTTAAAGAGCTCCTCCACCGCCTGAGTGTGTGAGTGAGGGAGAGAGAGAGAGAGAAAGAGACATACAGACAGAGAGAGAGAGAGATATTTGTATGTAATATTTCCTTTGCACCTTCACTAAATGTGCGTTTGTGTGTGTATGTGAGATTGTGTGTATGTGTGTGTAAGTGTGTGAGTGTGTGTGTGTATGTGAGTATATGCGTGTGAGTGAGTGTGTATATTTGTGTGTGTGTGTGTGTATGTGTGAGATTGTTTGTATGTGTGTGAGATTGTGTGTATGTGTGTGTATGTGTGTGTGTATGTGTGTGTATATGTGTGTGTGATTGAGTGTGTGTGTATGTGTGTATATGCGTGTGTGTGAGTGAGTGTGTATATTTGTGTGTGTGTGTATGTGTGAGATTGTGTGTATGTGTGTGTATGTGTGTGTGTGTGAGTGAGTGTGTATATTTGTGTATGTATATTTGTGTGTGTGTGTGTGTGTGTGTGTGTGTATGTGTGTGTGTCTCTATACCCCAGGGTACTGGCTGGCATGAGGCGTGAGGTTCTTGAAGGCCCACTGGATGTTCTGGTGTGACGCGAGCAGGCGTGTGAAGGAGGCCGACTGCTCACAGCACAGTCGCAGGATGCCGTAATAAGCAGGCAGCATGGCGCGGTTAAACAGCACCACCTCCTGATCGTCGTGATCAGCCAAGATGTAGTTAAAGGCGATGTTCTTGGTCACCACAGGGTTCTGCACGATCAGGCGAACGTTCTCACTACAGTCCACACACACGTTGTACCAGAAGGACAGCAGGGCCTGTTTGTTGTGGTTAGTGGCGATAGCTGGCTCTGAGAGTTTGGGCTGAGAAGATGAGTGGAGAGAAGGACAGAGATACTGAATGTTCTCACAACATCGTACATCATACAAGTGTGTGTGTGTGTGTGTGTGTGTGTGTGTGTGTGTGTGTGTGTGTGTGTGTGTGTGTGTGTGTGTGTGTGTGTATATAAAGGCTTTTAGATCTCTGTATTTAGCCACAGTTATAAAAGTACTGGGGGAAAAAAAATTATGGCAACAATATTAATAAAGATCAGAGAAAAAGGACATGTGACTATAGCTAATTTGCATATTCATGTAAATTCATAAACGCTTGAATACGTAACGAGGACGAAGCTGAAAAGACGTTTCTAAACTCTCGCTTCTGAACCTAAAACTAAACCTGTCTGGTCCTCGGCCATCTCTGCTCACCTGGAAGAGGTTCCACAGGTCCATGAAGAAGCTGGAGAACATGAGCTTCTCCGTCTTGGAGATGAGGCAGTAGGTCATGAAGCTGAAGTACTGCACCAGTTTGGTGGTGCCGTGTACCGCCACGTCCACGTAGAGCTTGGCGCGGCCCAGCAGACCCAGCAGGAGATTATAGACCTGAGAGCGAGCAGGAAGCAACAAAACCACCTAGTCTTCAGATCTTACACACAGACTACATCACAAAGAATGTGTAGAAAATGTAAACATTCATATTCACGTTCGTTTATATCTACAGATCTATAATTTCACTTCCTTTCTGGACAACATGTTGCTAAGAAACTGGAAAACATGGACGCTGAGCATAAGCTAGCTTTATCTGACCACTCGGCACTGTTTTTTGCCCCCCTCGCACTCCTGAACACCAGGAATAACCTCCAGCTCAACATTAAACTAGGTGACATGAAAACACGGCCCTGAACGTTAGGGAGCCAACACGTGAGGACGAGCCTTCACTCAGTAAGGCTTTAATGGTGACGAGGTTAAAACTCTTACACACTGATCTGTGGGCGTGAGGCACTGGTGAGATGCGGTGTGTGAGGTGAGGGGGTGGGTGTGTGTGTGAGTGTGTGTGAGACAATCACCTGGTGTAGGACGATGGTGGTGTCTGGACTCAGGGGCAGATCCCGTGTTGGGATGTGGAGGGAACGCGTGGAGCGGAACATCTGACGGAATGAGTTACTGGGAATGAGCGAGACGAGCAGGTACGCGGCGGCTGAGGGGACACACACACACACACACACACACACACGGATATAGTGTGTTTACACCAATAGACATGCAGGTAATAAATAAGGTGTGTATGAGGGCAGGTGAGGGGTGTGTGTGTGTTTACAGGTGCGGACGCGGGGGTAGTTGTGTGCCAGCAGGAATCGCTCCACCCAGTTCTCCATGTTCTGCAGCACCCAACTGTGAGCCAGTTTATTACGAGGCGTCTGAACAGCGAGCCAATCCAAACACTGAGACGGGTTATACTCAATCACCTGCAGACAGACAGACAGACAGACAGACAGACAGACATGAGACATGATTTCTTTTTACACTCTTTTTTTTTTTTTACATTCTTTATACAATTTTTTTAATTACTTTGAAACATCTATTGTTTTTATTTTATTTGACTAACGGTCTCTTTATTAAACAGACAGTTTAGACGTTTGACGAGCTGCTCGAACGGACGTGTGGCGTCGACTCCGCACTTTATAAACATTTAAAATCTTCCGGATACTTTCTACACAAGTAATGAAAGCGCTGTTGCTAGGCAACCGGAAAACCTGTCCACCAATCGGAAGCTGGATAACGATCGGAGGATGAGCTAGCCATCACAAAGCCAGGGTTGTCCGATACACGTTATAGAAATCTTTCTAGAATTAATAAATATAATAGAAACGAATAGAAATCACTGGAGCATCAGAAAGATCAGAAAAACATCCTGAAGTTACACAATAACGACCGGAGCGACTCCTAACATCCGCCGGCTGGAGTGTTGTTCAGCTGAAGGTTTGAGAGCCGTGATTATAGAATCATCTGATAAACACAGTGAAGCTGAAGCTGCTCTGTATTTTACCTCCCAGATCCTCTGGAGTATGTAGGAGGCAAAGGAGGGCATGCCGGGGGGGCCTGCGGCAAACTCCATCAACATGGTCAGGAGCTTGAAGAAAGGGTTCGCCGCCTAACGCACACACACACGCACACACACACACACACACACCAGACGAGCACAACAGACACAAACAAACATAAGTTGAAAATTTTAGTTAGTTGTAAAAGAAATGCGAAAGACAATGATTTTTAAAATAAAAGTTAAAGTGGAGGTGCTGGTGCATTGTGTCGCACGATTCTAATCACACCACAGGCGTCTTTAGGGTATTATGTCGCCTTGACAACCACCGATGTGTAAACAGATGATTTTAACAACTTCCACACACATACTGTACATTGGTA
>NC_083483.1:14243814-14296314 GCF_030014155.1 Tachysurus vachellii
TGTGTGTGTGTGTGAGAGAGAGCACGTGTGTGTGCGTGAGTGTGTGCGTGTGTCTGTGTGAGCGTGCGTGTGAGAGTGTGTGCGTGTGTGTGTGTGTGCGTGTGTGTGTGTGTATGGATATGTGTGTGTGCGTGTGTGTGTGAGTATGGGAGTGTGTGTGTGTGTGTGACTGTGAGTATGGGTGTGTGTGTGAGAGAGAGTGAGTGTGTGTGTGAGTGCATGTGCGCATGTGTGTGAGTTTGAATATGTGTGTGTGTGTGAGAGTGAGTGTGTATGTGTGTGCGCGCGAGTGAGTGTGTGTGCGTGTGTGCGTGTGTGAGTATGGGTGTGCGTGTGTGTGTGTATGGATATGTGTGTGTGCGTGTGTGTGTGTGAGTATGGGAGTGTGTGTGTGTGTGTGTGTGAGTGTGAGTATGGGTGTGTGTGTGAGAGAGAGTGAGTGTGTGTGTGAGTGCATGTGCGCATGTGTGTGAGTTTGAATATGTGTGTGTGTGAGAGTGAGTGTGTGTGTGTTAGAGTGTGTGTGTGTGTGTGTGTATGATTACCTTGGCAGTCATCAGTGAGACAGCTTTGGGGTCAGGTAAAGTGCTGGGGATGCTGCTGCACAGCTGCCACATGAACCTGCACACAAACACACACACATTTAAAGCAGAAGAAGACACGAAAACCAGAGGCACAGAAAATAAAATGGCTTCTGGCAGCTTCTGGTTCAGCAGAAACCCAAGCTGTTATTTCTTAACTAAACAAGAGCTGGTGTGAGAAGATAAAAGTCTGGAGTTCAGTGTCTACAGTCTGCAGTCTATAAATCCAATCAGGACCCTTTAAGAGAAACACGCTCTTGTCCTTGAATGTAGAACTCACCCGAAGTAGGTGTGCTCGAAAATGTTCTTGTCCTGAAGAAACTGCATGTTGTCGTGCCAGATCCACTGTGTGACACGCAAACACACACGCAAACACACACACACGCAAACACAGGAAATATGAAACAGCTTCTGAACATACAGTCAGTGATTTGTGTGTGTGTGTGTGTATGTATGTGTGTATGTATGTGTGAGCGTGTGTGTATGTATGTATGTGTGTGTATTTATGTGTGTGTGCTTGTGTATGTAGCTGTGTGTGTATTTGTGTGTGTGTGTATTTGTGTGTGTGTGGTGTGTATGTGTGTGTGCGTGTGTATGTAGGTGTGCGTATTTATGTTTGTGTGTGTGTGTATGTATGGTGTGTGTGAATGTATGTGAGTGTGTGTATTTGTGTGTGTGTATGTATTTATGTGTGGTGTGTGTGTGAATGTATGTGAGTGTGTGTATGTGTGTGTGTGTGTGTGTGTGTGTGTGTGTATGTGTGGTGTGTGTGTGAGTGTGAATGTATGTGAGCATGTGCGCGTGTGGTGTGTGTGTGGTATGTGTGGTGTGTGTGTGAGTGTGAATGTATGTGAGCATGTGCGTGTGTGGTGTGGTGTGTGTGGTGTGTGTGTTGTGTGTGTGTGTATGTATGTAGGTGTGCGGATTTATGTTTGTGTGTGTGTGTGTATGTATGTATGGTGTGTGTGAATGTATGTGAGTGTGTGTATTTGTGTGTGTGTATGTATTTATGTGTGGTGTGTGTGTGAATGTATGTGAGTGTGTGTATGTGTGTGTGTGTGTGTGTGTGTGTGTGTGTATGTGTGGTGTGTGTGTGAGTGTGAATGTATGTGAGCATGTGCGCGTGTGGTGTGTGTGTGGTATGTGTGGTGTGTGTGTGAGTGTGAATGTATGTGAGCATGTGCGTGTGTGGTGTGGTGTGTGTGGTGTGTGTGTTGTGTGTGTGAATGTATGTGAGTGTGTGTGTGTGTGTGGTGTGTGTGTGAGTGTGAATGTATGTGAGCATGTGTGTGTGTGTGTGGTGTGTGTGTGTGTGGTGTGTGTGTGTGGGTGTGTGTTGTGTGTATTTATGTGTGTGTGGTGTGTGTGTGCGTGTGTGTGTACCTCCAGTAGGTCAGGAGAAACATCGAAGCTGAAGTCCTTCCCGTTCTCCTCCTCTGGTTCCACGCGCTTATAGAACAACATGTAGGCACTGTGTGTCTGAGAGCAAAGAGTTTTAAAGTTTGTGTCATAAAATCAAATACTGACCAAAAATAAATACATTAAAATAATAATAATCCATGCTGACTGTGAGAAGGTCCTGAACTGAAGCATGTACTGAAACGATCAAAACTATGTTTAAAAATAAATATTTAACCCAAAAACAATAAATAAATATCACTTCCTTTCATATGCAAAAAAAAAAATACAAGTGAAAGCAGAAACTGAAGCGAACATCATGACAGAGATGATTTAGAAGATAACGAAGAGACGTCACGTTACAGTCAGTATTTATTTCACCTTCAGGTTTATCGACGTGAAGCAGAAAGGAAGAGAGGGGAACGCGCTAACCCGAGGGTGCACAAACTTTTGCACTCCGCTGTATGAAATGGTTATGACTGAAAGTGACCGTAAGTAACGTAGGTGATGTTTATGACAGGATAAAAGACGTGGACTCACCTTTTCAAAAGAAAAGTCCATGAACTTGTCCGTGACGGAGTCGTACGTCTTTGTCTGGGAAGGAAGAAAGGAAGTTGACTCAGCGTCACAAGCAGCAACATTTACAGCACAACAAAATTTGTTTACAAAGCCGGCGAGAGTTTACCGTCATTTCTCCTCCGAAACATTCGGACGCAAGCTGAGCCGAATCAAAGGGCTTCACCTCGGCATCGTTAAACAGGTACCTGAGATAAATATAAAGAAATTAAATGTTTACAATCACGACGTTATTGAAGTCAACACGCTAACGTTGGCTGTTAGCCACGCCCCCGCGAGTGTTAGCCACGCCCCCGCGAGTCCCGTTCTTCCTCACCACTTGTTGTTGCGGTAAGCATGGGGGTTGACGATGTCCCGGATGAAGCTGTAGTAATGGCCTCCGTCTGCTGTGCCCGTGTGCACGGTCACGCCAATGAGGTCATATTCGTAACTCTCCACCTCCTTACCTTCGCCGTCGTCACGGAAACCTGACGGTGAACGAGACGAGAAGTTTTAATCCTGACCGAACACAAGGAACATGATCACATCATCTCTACAGCAGCAACTCACACAAGGACTGTTGGGGGGGGTGGAGGGACGAGTGGATTAAAGAGTAAAGGGGCGAGTGAGACACCAGTAAAGGGGCGAGTGAGACACCAGTAAAGGGACAAGCAGAGGGACGAGTAAAGGTGTGAGTGAGACACCAGTAAAGGGACGAGTAAAGGGGCGAGTGAGACACCAGTAAAGGGACGAGCAGAGGGACGAGTAAAGGTGTGAGTGAGACACCAGTAAAGGGACGAGTAAAGGGGCGAGTGAGACACCAGTAAAGGGACGAGCAGAGGGACGAGTAAAGGTGTGAGTGAGACACCAGTAAAGGGACGAGTAAAGGGGCGAGTGAGACACCAGTAAAGGGACGAGCAGAGGGACGAGTAAAGGTGTGAGTGAGACACCAGTAAAGGGACGAGTAAAGGGGCGAGTGAGACACCAGTAAAGGGACGAGTAAAGGGGCGAGTGAGACATCAGTAAAGGGACGAGTAAAGGGGCGAGTGAGACACCAGTAAAGGGACGAGTAAAGGTGTGAGTGAGACACCAGTAAAGGGGCGAGTGAGACACCAGTAAAGGGACAAGTGGAGGGACGAGTAAAGGTGCAACTGAGACACCAGTAAAGGGACGAGTGGAGGGACGAGTGAAGGTGTAAGTGGAGGGTTGAGCAGAGGGACGAGTGAAGGGGCGAGAGAAGGGGCGAGTGGAGAGACAAGTAAAGGGGCGAGAGAAGGGGCGAGTGGAGAGACGAGTAGAGGGGCGAGAGAAGGGGCGAGTGGAGAGAAGTAAAGGGGCGAGAGAAGGGGCGAGTGGAGAGACGAGTAGAGGGATGAGCGGAGAGACGAGTAAAGGGGTGAGAGAAGGGGCGAGTGGAGAGACGAGTAGAGGGGCGAGAGAAGGGGCAAGTGGAGAGACGAGTAGAGGGATGAGCGGAGAGACGAGTAAAGGGGTGAGAGAAGGGGCGAGTGGAGAGACGAGTGACGGGGCGAGTGGAGAGACGAGTAGAGGGATGAGCGGAGAGATGAGTAAAGGGGTGAGAGAAGGGGCGAGTGGAGAGACGAGTGACGGGGCGAGTGGAGAGACGAGTAGAGAAGCGAGAGAAGGGGCGAGTGGAGCACTAGTAAAACGTACCCTCTTTCCTGTCACCCTTGGCCATGAGGAAGTCTTCCGTGTAGGGCGTCATGTCGAGCCGAAGAGGGAAGGAGAAGTGCGTGTTCACCTTCTCCTTCATCATCGTCACCATGTTGAACGTGTAGCGCATGGTGTTGAAGCTCAGGATCCGGGGCAGCTTTTTAAAACACGCCCTGCAGATGAAAACAAAAAATAATCAAACAAATAAACAAAGCCTACGTTTAAGGTGATGAGTTAGAAAAGCTCACAAATGTTTTTCTTTAAAAGATGAGATCAAAGAAATCATAATCAGGCCGGGGGGGGGGGGGGGGGGGGGGGGGGGGCCGTTGGGAGAGAAAGAAAGAAAGAGGGAGAAACGCACCGTTTCTCAGCACGGACTTTCTTCCCACACTGAGAACACGTGTACATGTTGTCCCCTTCTAGCGTGTCTTTAATGGTCACCTCATCCAGAGACTCCTACACACACACACACACACACACACACACACACACACACAAAATGATGTGATAAAGTAGGAAAAGCTTAGTGTAGAAAAGTGTGTATCTAGGAGTCACTCACGTAGATGTTCTTCATGTCGGCCACCTGACACCTGACAGTGTAGAACTCCTCTGCGGTCTGACTCACATGATCACAGTCCTACACACACACACACACACACACACACACACACACACACACGGTTCAATACTATTTCAAAACTACTTGAAATGTTCCACATCTGTTGTTCATCTTGTCACTTAATGTAGAAAAAGAAACCCTTCTCAGAACAATTATCTTAACATTTAACGACGGACACAAAACTAAAGCAGGTGTCCGTCATGCGCTCGTCTCAGAAAGCCTCGTTGATGGTGTAGTAAAACTGTAATGATTATTTTTTTTTGAGCTGATAATGTTCAGTGTTTACTGACCAGTGAGACCACGTTGTTGGTAATGACGCCACCGAACAGCGTCTTGACCGTATTTTTCTACGAGAGAGAAGACACAAAGAACACACACTGATCACGCTTCATAAATCACAGCCACATGGTGTGTGTTGGACTACGAGCCTCGCTGTTTCGCCATCTACTGCAATGCAGATGGTCTTTATTGGTGAAAGTTCTCTCAAAGTGGTAGAAAATAAACTTTGTGTTCCAGGGTGTGTTAGCGTAGGTTTGGCTAAAAGTAGCCCTTAACTTAACACACACACACACTGACCAGGTCAGGAGACATCTCCTCGATCTTGGTGATGAGGTCTGTGAAGAACTCGGTCATGTCCTTCTGCTCTCCGGTGTTTAGAGGCTGCTTGTCCATGGTGTAGGTTTTGCAGAAAGGTCTCGGGTTATACGCCTTCCTCTCGCTCTCCTACACAAAAAACAAAAAAAACCCAATTTGCTAAATCTGTGATGCAACACAGAGCAGTGAAGAGAAGGTTCTCTGAGGACTTTACCATGAGATACGTGAACATCTTCTGCAGCTCCAGTAGTGTTGTCTTATGCTTCATCTCCTCTGAGTACTGAGCACAGACCAGGCAGAGGAAAGTGTGAACACTGTCAGTCATCTTTCTGCTTGTGTTTAGGTATTTAATATGAGAATGATACGAGTGTGTGTGCTCACTTTGGCTGTAAACACCGCCTGCCTGGCCTCCGGGATCATGTACAGCTGCTGGATGGTCGACGCCAGGTAACACGTAGCACCCAGATTGGTCAAACCCACAAAGCGACATTCGGCTCGGACGTCGTCGTGAGGCCAGTAGTCCCACTTATACGGCGCGTGAGAAGCTGCCAAGTGACATGAAGAAGAAACATAAAAAGCAAGGAAACCTAAAACGTATAGTGATGCAGAAGAAAGAGGCTAATCCGAAGGGTAACAGAGGGCAAATCTAGAAGGGAAGCACGAGGCACAGTTGCCCCTCATCAAGTATGAGATACGAGAGAACTTATGATGACCCTGGTGGGATAACAACACAAGGGGCCATAGGGTAACAAGGAGAAGGACCGTAGTTGGGTAATGAGGCGAGATACCTCGGTGGGGTAACAAGGCTAAGGACCTTAGTGGGGTAAAGAGTTAAGGGACCTTGTTGGGATAAGAATGCGAGGGACCTTAGTGACCTTGGAGGAGTAACAAAGTCAAAAGCCTTACTGGGGTAACAAGGTGAAGGAAATTATTAAGGTAAGAACACAAAGGACCGTATTGGGGTAATACGGTAATGAACCTTATTGGTGTAACACAAGGGCCCTTGGAGGGGTAACAAGGAAAAAGTCCTTATTGGGCTAAAGAAGGGCCCTTGATCAGGTCACCAAGTGAAAGTCTATAAATAAATAGCAAATATTTATAAATTAAGTGTGTGTGTGTGTGTGTGTGTGTGTGTGTGTGTGTGTTACCCTGCATGTGCTGAGCCATGACCCAGTTGTGCAGCAGTCTGTAGTTTTCCACAGAACCCTTAAGCATCTCAGTGAGCAGGTCGTAGGCGGCGGCGCGGGCCGCGTGGCTCTTACACTTGGGCTGCAGGCGATCGGTGAGGCTGGGCAGTAAGAAGAGCACGTCGTGGACGTCACGCAGAAACTCCTGACCCTCACGTGAAAACTTGAACGCAGGCTTGTGCTTCAGCACACTGGTGGCCAAACGCAGCAGCCCTGTCAAACCGTCGTCCTCGGCGACCCCGTCCTGCTGATCCAGAATCTCACGGCTGAGGGTGAAGAGGGGACAAGAGGAAGGCCGATAAGCTGACGTTAAAAAAAAAAGTGCGACGGAAAAACAAACAGCGGTTGAGAAAATACCTGCGTATGCAGTCTGCAAGGTGTCGAGCGAGAGCGTCCAGGTCCAGCAGCGTGGTCTGACTGGCGTCTTTAACGTGGATGTTATCGATGAGCTTGCACAGCAGCCAAAAATATTCCTTACAGCCAGAGCGCAAAACTGCCTCCTCTTCATACTCCTCCACCTGCATGTGAACACACACACACACACACACAAAGGGATCAATTATAACTCAATGGGCACTGGTGACACAGTATGTAAGGATGGTGTGTGTGTGTGTGTGTGTGTGTGTCTCACTCTGAGCGGTTTGAGAGCCTGCGCATCCGGTAGGAATTTAAGCAGCGTTGACGCAGCCAGCAGCAAAAAGGATCTGTTAATGGACTCCCCTCCCTCCAGCCCAGAGAGAGACAGTTTATACAGTCCATTACACGCCTCGTGACGAACTGCCATCTGGAGGGAGGGAGGGAGGGAGGGAGGGAGGGAGAGAGAGTGTAAGAGAGAGAGAGAGAGAGAGAGAGAGAGAGAGAGAGAGAGAGAGAGAAAGAGAGAGCAAGAGAGAGAAAGTGAGAGAGAGTAAGAAGGAAAAAGAGAAAGAGAGAGAAACAGAGATAGAGAGAGAGATAAAAAAGAGAGAGAGAATTATAGTATGAATGAGTGCACAAACTCCATCTAAATGAGACAATGCAGATGGTTAAATGACTAAAATAACGAGTAAATAAACAGTGATTTGCGTGACACATTATATGTCTCTCTCTCTCTCTCTCTCTAATCTGTCTGCCCCTCTCTCCATTTTTCCCTTCTGTCTGTCAAATTTTCTCTCCCTCCCTCTCTCTGATCTGTCTTTCCCTCTATCCCTCGTTCATCGGCCCGTCTTTCACCCCCCATATGCCCTTCCCTCCCTCCCTCCCTCCCTCCCTCCCTCATTGTACCTCTGGGATCAGCAGGGTGAGTTTTTTCAGCCAGTCGTGTAGATGGTCACTGTCAGCGAGGCTGGACTTCACCATAGAGCAGCAGTGCGCCCAACTCACCAACAACCACATGGAGTAGTGTGTAACTAAACACACACACACACACACACACAGAGTAATCAGTTAAAAGTCTGACCCGCGTGTTCATGCCCCATGAAACATACAGGTCATGATGGAACACTTATTTAACGAGGAAATTAATCAAGCAATTAATTATTCGGGGGGGACGGGGGGGACGGGGGACGACGACTATAACAGTCAGCACTAGATGTAGGGGTTGTGCTTTCAACGGCCGACGCCTCGACGTTCTCACCTTCATGACGAGATCGGTGGTCTGACTGTGCTTTTAATACTCTGAGAAACAGGAAAAGGAAATGATGTCATTTGGGATTTTATGTGCAATCAGACAAACAGTGATTTACTGATATAAGCAGGTAAGTGACAGCACACGTCCCCTCAGTGTGGTGTGTTTCTTTTTTTACCTGTGTGCCAGGTTGTCATAGGTATAGGCCACGTTGATGAGTCGCTGGATCATGCTGGTACCTTGGACGAGACTGAGGAACACCTAAACACACACACACACACACACACACACACACACACACACACACACTATTGTAAGCATTATAATACCACTATGTGACGTTATAAAGTGACTCTGCCACAGTGTCGTACCTCAGTAAGCCGTGGTATGTGCAGACCTTTCCCATGTTCCCCGGTGCTCTTGCGAGACTTCCCGGGCCACGCCCTTTTGCGCTGAGTGTCTGTGAGCCCGGACCACGCAAAGACGTCATGGTACGCCAGGTCCAGGTCAGCAGGATCCACCGCAAACTGGCAGATCAGCTTCAGCAGACATGCCAAGCAGTCCAATAACCACTGAGAGAGAAAGACAGAGAGAGAGAGAGAGAGAGAGAGAGAGAGAGAGAGAACGAGAGAGAACGAGAGAGAGAATAAGAGAGCGCGAGAGAGAGAATGATAGAGCGAGAGAGAGAGAGAGAGAGAGAGAACGAGAGAGAACGAGAGAGAGAGAGAACAAGAGAGCGCGAGAGAGAGAATGAGAGAGCGAGAGAGAAAGCGAGAGAACAATAGAGAGAGAGAGAGAGAGAGAAAAAGAGAGAGAACAAGAGCGAGAGAGAAAAAGTCACTAATTTGTGTTCAAGAATATTCTGGAAACTACAAAATAGAATCTGCTTCTTGTGTGTGTATATATGTGTGTGTGTGTGTGTGTGTGTGAGTGTGTATATATATATATACACATACATACATATATATATACACACATACATACATATACACATTCATATATATGTGTGTGTGTGTGTGTGTGTGTGATAGTGTGTGTCTCACCACTGTCCATGACTCTTGTTCCTTGGGCTCAAGAATTGCAGAGTTGAAAATCTCCAGCAGCAACTGAAGTCCTCCAGATGCCACAAACTATAAAGATGGAGAGTAAAACACAAAACACACACACACACACACACACACACACAAATAACTTTC
Organism: Tachysurus vachellii; assembly: GCF_030014155.1. Classification (NCBI taxonomy): domain Eukaryota; kingdom Metazoa; phylum Chordata; class Actinopteri; order Siluriformes; family Bagridae; genus Tachysurus; species Tachysurus vachellii. Next base: position 14,253,225 of record NC_083483.1, read on the forward strand.
TGCACATCTATAGTTTTTACAGGTTTAATGAGTATCTTCAATCATCTCAAATGTAAAAGATTGTGTGATTGTGAGTGTGTGTGTGAAAAACACAAAGAGAGAGAGAGAGAGAGAGAGAGAGAGAGAGGGAGAGGGGGAAGAGAGAGAGAGAGGGAGAGGGGGAAGAGAGAGAGAGAGGGAGGGAGGGGGAGGGAGAGAGAGGGAGAGGGAGAGAGAGAGAGGGAGAGGGGGAAGAGAGAGAGAGAGAGGGAGGGAGGGTGAGAGGGAGAGAGGGAGAGAGAGAGGGAGAGAGGGAGAGAGAGAGAGAGAGAGAGAGAGAGAGAGAGAGAGAGAGAGAGACCTTGCAGCTCCATGAGTTTTTGCTGTTTTCAATCTGGTCCTCACTCGAGTCATCTGAGTCTGGGTACAGGTCACTGTAACTACCCTGTAACACACACAAACATGTAATAACCTGGAAATTATAGTGTGCATGAGTGAAAGATGTGTGTGTGTGTGTGTGTGTGTGTGTGTGTGTGTGTGTGTGTATATATACCGTAGACTCTCTGTGTATTCTGCGGTTGGGTTTTCCCAGAGCTTCAATGATTTCCAGAGCATACAACAGTTTATGAGCCGACTTTATCCTCAACAGATCCTTCCAGCAAAGGCCATCAGAACCCTAACACACACACACACACACACACACACACCTCTCAGTCATCAATCTTCTTAAACAAAACATCTGATGTAACAACGATCTGACAGGTCATGTGACCAACCGTGTCGTCCGAGATGTTCTGAAAGGCTTGGAGCATGTTGGGACACGTGGGCAGGAGCATGAGCAGCTCCCACACACGCCGGGAGAGATTCTCTGCATGCAGGTGCAGATCCTCACAGCGTACGCTCTGAACACGACCGAGACACAGAACACACATTAAACAAGTTATTATTGACAGATATACAGGGAGAGAGTGTTATATAGACAGTGTGTGTGTGTGTGTGTGTGTGTATATGTTCCCGTTACTTGAGTGGTATGCTGTGTGCGCTCGGGCCGCTCAGGTCCAGGAGCTTTGAAGCAGGCGAGCATCTCCAGCAGGTCGAACAGTGTGGTGAGATGGGGCTCCTGCAGGAGCAGCAGCATGGGGATGTGTTCCTTCTGAGGAGGAGGTAAGCAGGAGGCTGGGAGCTGTACACCCTCTCCCTTCCTCTCTCGCCGAGGAGCACCCAGAGACACAAACACCATCTAACACACACACAGAGAGAGAGAGAGAGAGAGAGAGAGAGAGAGAGAGAGAGAGAGAGAGAGAGAGAGAGAGAGAGAGAGAGAGAGAGAGAGAGAGAGAGAGAGAGAGAGAGAGAGAGAGAGGGGAAGAGAGAGAGGGGAAGAGAGAGAGAGAGAGAGAGAGAGAGGGGAAGAGAGAGAGAGGGGAAGAGAGAGAGAGCGCGAGAGAGGAAGAGAGAGCGAGAGCAAGAGAGAGAGAGGAAAAGAGAGCGAGAGCGGTGAGGGGGGAGAGGGAGAGAGAGGATGAAAGGGAGAAAAGAGAGAGAGAGGGAGAGAGAGGGGGGAGAGAGATATGTGGCATGTTGTAATGGTTCAGACAGGGTCAAGTATGTGTGTGTGTGTGTGTGTGTGTGTGCTCGCATTTTTACCTGCATGTCCTTAAAGCCAAGCTCATGTAGTGTTTTCTCATCATAATCTGTGGTCAGCTCGTGACCTGATGAGATCATTCGTACTGGACCCATTAGACCACCTAAAACACACACACACACACACACACACACACACACACACACACACACACACACACACACAGGTAAGGTCACCCTTCTGCAACTTGATGGTTTAACAATAAGAGACACACCACTGTGATAAATTTCAGATGCTCACATGCATGATTTTACATGATTCAGAACTGTGTGTACCGTATGTTGCCTGTGTGTATGTGTGTGTGTGTGTGTGTGTGTGTGTGTGTGTGTGTGTGTGTGTGTGTGTGTGTGTGTGTACACGTGTACCTGGAAACTCCTGCTGTCTTGTGCTCTGGTTGAACTCCTGCAGTTGGGCCTGCTGGCTGATCTGGTCCTTCTGCAGATTCTCGTACCAGTGAGTCACCTCAGCTCTCAGATCAGCTACCTGATCACTCGGGTACATCTCTATTGTCATCTACACACACACACACACACACACACACACACACACACACACACACACGAGTTATCAGTCTAGTAAATAAAATGTTAAATGATACACACTTGGGCTCATCAGATCAACCAGATTCAGCAGTATAGAAGCTTTGAAGGTGTGTGTGTGTGTGTGTGTGTGTGTGTGTGTGTGTGTGTGTGTGTGTGTGTGTGTGTGTGTGTGTGTGTGTGTGTCCACCTTGTCCGGCAGTCCAGCAGGTTGGCAGACGATGCGCAGGGGCAGGGACTGTTTATCACTGAGTGCTTTGAGGTGACTGCTGATTCCAGCACCTTCGATCTGCCACTGTCGGAGGTGATACGCAAACCTACACACACACACACACACACACACACGGACACAAACACACACACCAGGAAATAGAGTTACATCCATAGATCACATTTCAGTATTATTTACAATGGAAAGGCCGACAGAAGTTGTTTTAATTCAGATGCGTGTACATGTTGGTACAGTGTGTGTGTGTGTGTGTGTGTGTGTGTGTGTGTGTGCGCGTGCACATACCTGCGTCTGAAGGCCTCGAGGTGTGTCTTGAGCATGAGCAGACCCCTCTCGATGATGGTCAGACTGGAGTGCGGGTCTTTCTCCAGGTTGGATGACGCCATCATCAGACTCTCCATACACTTACTGATGAACTCCTGCTCCTTCTCCAGACCGGTCTTACCTGAAAACACACAGACACACACAGACACACACACAGACACACACACAGACACACACACAGACACACACACAGACACACACACAGACACACACACAGACACACACACAGACACACACACAGACACACACACAGACACACACACAGACACACACACAGACACACACACAGACACACACACAGACACACACACAGACACACACACAGACAGACAGACACACAGACAGACACACACAATAAACATAACTTCACATTTTGAAGACTGAGTGCTGCGTATATGAGCTGAGGCTGACTGATATCTACATGTGTGTGTGTGTGTGTGTGTGTGTGTGTTGTAACAAACCGTTGATATAGTAGGAGTTGATGTACTGGATGGCGGCTCGGCTGATGTCTGCAGACTGAGCTCTGAGAGCGATGCCCCATAACTGATCCATACCACACAACTACAAAAAGATGGAGAAAAACCCAGCGATGAACCATAATAGATTTTCATTAAATAAATGTTCATACTCACTCAACACATCCTGACACCATCAGCAGGAGTGTAACGGTGCAGTAGAGTAGTGTGTTAGGAGTGTGTGTGAGTGCTGGTGTGTACCTCGCAGTTGGAGTTACTGTCGTAGGCGCTGGTGGCCAGACGAGCCAAATTACAGAGGTGCTGGAAGAGATTGAGCCCCGTCATACTGATCGTCTCGGGCTTCAGCTGTGGCATCTAACACACACACACACACACACACACAATTACACATAACTGCACCAATAATATTCAAACAACAATGAGAATGAGAATGAGAAATTGCTCTGTGGTGTGTGTTGGTGATGTGAGAGATCTCACCTTCTCCAGGAAGAGGTGTTTGTAGGTCTCCATGCCCATCGCATGCTGGTCTTTACTGCGCACCTGGTTGAGGAACCAGTGCAGCGCGTCGTCGTAACACTCCGAATCCTCCACCAGACAGTGCCACAGGATGTCCACCTGCTCTAGACTCAACCCTGACACACACACACACACACACAGGCACACAGATGTGATTAGAAAGATATCGGTGTCATATTCAGGGTGTGTGTGTGTGTGTGTGTGTGTGTGTGTGTGTGTGTGTGTGTGTGCGCGCGTGTGAGATGCTGTGGTGAGAGAGACTCACTGAAATGATCTGGAGAGCCGAGCGTGGAGAACACACAGGTGAGGAACTGCAGACGCACCTGCACCTCCGCACTGTGGCTGTACCTGTGACACACACACACACACACACACACACACTTTTACTCCATCACGTGTCCATCTCTGCCTGATAACATGGACAGTGTGCGGTGTGGAAACTCAGCACTGCCTCTGTCGTACTCACAGGGAGAACTTGTGCTGCTGTTCTCGTACTTCCTGGATGTAATGCAGCAGGTCCTCGAAGAAGAGCTTCATCATGTAGAGTTCCTTCTCAGCCCACCTGCAACACACAGCACAGACCTTCATCCTCTTCATAGTCATCCTCATCATCGCGACGCCAAGGTCTACGGTCCCGTCTTTAAACTCCGGTAAGAAACAGAATAAACTTACATGGTGATCCAGTGAGTGTCGTAGCTGGAGCCAAACTGCTGGAACGTTCCGAACAACTTTGGCAACAGACGAAGAGACACGACCACGGACCTGAGACGACAACCCACGCAAAATCAGGATCGTCGTACACTACACGTGCTAATCTTACTGATTATACAGACTCTCGTCAGACTAGCTTTCTGTTAGCAAGTTAGCCTTTTTTGGAACTAGAACAGCTGGATTTCTGTTAGCAAGTTAGCCTTTTTTGGAACTAGAACAGCTGGATTAATATTAGCAAGTTAGCCTTTTCTGACTATAACAGCTAAATTACTGCTAGCAAGTTAGCATTTTCTGACTAAAAAACTGGATTTCTGTTAGCAAGTTAGCATTTTTTTTGGACTAGAACAGCTGGATTTCTGTTAGCAAGTTAGCATTTTTTTGGACTAGAACAGCTGGATTTCTGTTAGCAAGTTAGCCTTTTCTGACAACAGCTGGATTTCTGTTAGCAAGTTAGCATTTTCGGACTAAAAAAAACTGGATTACTGTTAGCAAGTTAGCCTTTTTTTGCACTAGAACAGCTGGATTAATGTTAGCAAGTTAGCATTTTCTGACTAGAACAGCTAAATTACTGCTAGCAAGTTAGCCTTTTCTGACAAGAACAGCTGGATCTCTGTTAGCTAGTTAGCATTTTCTGACTAAAAAAACTGGATTACTGTTAGCAAGTTAGCCTTTTTTTGCACTAGAACAGCTGGATTAATGTTAGCAAGTTAGCCTTTTCTGACTAGAACAGCTAAATTACTGCTAGCAAGTTAGCATTTTCTGACTAAAAAACTGGATTTCTGTTAGCAAGTTAGCATTTTTTTTGGACTAGAACAGCTGGATTTCTGTTAGCAAGATAAACCTTTCTGACTAAAAAACTGGATTTCTGTTAGCAAGTTAGCATTTTTTTTGGACTAGAACAGCTGGATTTCTGTTAGCAAGTTAGCATTTTTTTGGACTAGAACAGCTGGATTTCTGTTAGCAAGTTAGCCTTTTCTGACAACAGCTGGATTTCTGTTAGCAAGTTAGCATTTTCGGACTAAAAAAACTGGATTACTGTTAGCAAGTTAGCCTTTTTTTGCACTAGAACAGCTGGATTAATGTTAGCAAGTTAGCCTTTTCTGACTAGAACAGCTAGATTTCTGTGAGCAGGTTACCCTCTCTCACCTGTGGTGTGCGAGATTCTCCAAACATCCCTCGATGAAGCGCATGCGGATTTGCCGATCAGTGAACCAACACACGAGGGAACACAGCAGCTTCTCTGCCTCGTTTATCAAACCCTCTGACAGGTGAATCTGACGATGGGACAAATAAAAAAAATAAAGTAAAATAAAATAAAATAAACAGAACATTTCCTATGATGCGATTTATTTATTTATTTTTTATTTTTTTACAGAAACAACCATCTGTATTTCCCTCAGTTAGCCATATTAGCTAACAGACTATCCTTCTAAATCTTCCACTGTTTACGATCCTAGTCTCAGCCCGAGTCTCACCGCGTCCTCGTCCTGCACCAGGTCCCACAGGAGAGTGTTTCCTTTCTTACACACGTTGTCTAGATTGATGTCTGTCACCGCGTGGCCCGAATATTGGTGCTTATGAACAGCAGGACCTGAGGAGAATCAACACATCAGCTTTTTTATCCAGTGTGTTCAACAGTCATCTGTGTGTGTGTGTGTGTGTGTGTGTGTGTGTGTTAATGTACTATAGAAAGTTCCATAATGTTGATGGATGTATATATAATATATGCATCATATGATATATAAACTTGTAAATATGTAAATATGCAAATGAGATCAAAGTATATAGATAAGTATAAAAATATGTAAATGTTCAGATATATAAATGTGTAAATACTCAAACACAACGGAGTACATACAGTGATGCCTCGAGATACGAGTTTAATTCGTTCCGTGACTTTGCTCGTATCTCAAAACAATTTCCCCGTTTAAATGAACTGAAATCCCATTAATCCGTTCCAGCTCGCAAAATTCCACTCCAGTTGTTTTGTTTGTGTTTTGAATATGAAAAATGTTCAGTACTGTATTTATAAATGACAAATATTGTATAAAAACATACAGTAATAAAAGAGAATGTTAAAAAAATAAACTGGTTTTACTTTACGGAAGATGCGCACGGAGGTTGAGGGAGGAGTAAACAGGAGGAATTTTGTCTCGTACGTACACTTTCGCTTTCGTTCACTTACTCGCTACTGTACACTCTACTGTACACACTAGTGTACACACTAGTGTACACTACTGTACACACTAGTGTACACACTAGTGTACACACTACTGTACACTCTAGTGTACACACTACTGTACACTAGTGTACACACTAGTGTACACACTAGTGTACACACTAGTGTACACACTAGTGTACACTCTACTGTACACACTAGTGTACACACTACTGTACACTCTACTGTACACACTAGTGTACACACTACTGTACACTCTACTGTACACACTACTGTACACTCTACTGTACACTCTTAATGCTACTTTACACTTAAATGGAACTTAACTAAACTTCACTAAAAAGAATGAACTTAAATCAAGCATCGCGTTAGTTCTGACAGGTCACGTCGTCAAGCGTGCATCAGCTGTTACTCAGCTGTCCACGACACGCACCAATCCGGTTACGACCTCCATATTACCGACCATTTAAATTCCCATTCATAGAGCCGCTCTAGCGCGTCGCTGCTGCTGCGATCTAAACTCCCTCCTCCAACCCCAACTCCACCGAGCCGGAACCTGTGTTCGTTGTACCAGTTTACGTCATAAATCTCTTTATCAATTCATTCATTGATAAATAAATAAATAAAATAAAAAAAATCAGTTTTTGCCTTTTTTGTCACTCTTTCCTCACTAACATCTGCCGGTCGTTTTAATAAAAACCTGTCCGGTCGGCATATCAGATGTGGTGTCGTCACACAAGTTAAATTATTTTAACGGATCCAACGTTCAAAACGGACCCGAAAATTACGGATCCGCAGATGTTCGGCACCTCACGCAGCCCCTTTGCGACTCTCCATAGGAAATGAATGACTTCCTGTTTATCGGCCGTCGTTTGTCGTGTGCAGTGTAAAGGCGGCTTTAACCGAGTGAGACGCGGGAAGCTGAGGCGGGGAAACAGAGCACATGTGGTTGTTGGGGATCTTTGTTTCGGCGGCAGCGGCTCGGATGCTCGTATCTCAAAAATTTGCTCGTATCTCAAGCCAAAAATTTGGTCGAATCACAGCTCGTATCTCAAAAAATTTGTATGTCAGAGCACTCGTGTCTCGAGGTATCACTGTATTAAAACATCCACAAAAGTACTAAGGGATTTAAATAAGACAGACGTGAGCTCGTATCTTTAAGTTTATGGTACAGTCGGTGACCGGCACGTACCTTGCACCAGGTGCTCGTGGTAAATGGAAGCCAGATTGGGGAGGTGCTGCTGGAGGTGTGAGCTGAGCTCGGCATGAGAGTTAATCTGGACCAGCTCCTCCTCGCAGCCCGACTCTTCTCCGTCGAAATCTGCCATGTTCTTCTCCGACTTGGCGCTGACCTGAGAACTGCTGCAACTCACGTCGTCTGCACTCAGCATTTCCTCCACCATGTGCCTGGATGGAGAAGATGAACAAATCAGTTTCACATTAAAAGTAATGGGCTCTGAGCGAGCAGTCCTGATCTTACCCTTCGTGATGATGGTGGTGGTGATGGTGGTGGTGGTGGTGATGCTGCGGGTTGATAAAGCGCCTGCAGTTGAACAGTTCGTTGCCCATGGCTTCAGAGAGGAAGTCGGTGGCACGGGTTAAGCAGGGAGGCTCCTGGGTTATCGGCGTCCCGTGCGACGAGCCCATATCAGACCCCATCCCCTGCTGTTGCTGAGAATTCTGGGATTGAGAAAGAGAGGCAGGTTCGATCCGCTCTTCTGAGGATCCTTCTAAACATGCTGAGGAAGAGGAGCAAGTGTCCAGCATTCTCAAGGAGGAAGAGGACGACGAGGTCACCATGGCAGAGGTGGCTTCGGAGGAGAAGGACAAGGTTTTGGGTTTCTGAAGACTAGGACCGGCAGAACCCGGCACGACCGCTCCAGACATTCCAGGTCTTTCCGGAGGTCCCTGGACGTCTCTGAGAGCTTCGCCAGCCTTCCGTTTACGGACTTCTGACGTCAGGGCGTCTCGTGAATCTCGTGTTTCTTTCAGCTGGCTGTGCTCGGAAATCGGCGCCGGCCTGTCGTCTTCGTCATCCTCGTCATCGTCTTCCTCATCGTCCTCATCGTCATCCTCCTCCTCGTCCTCCTTTAAGGCTTCGCTGTCACCGATATCGGAGTGGAGCTCGCTGCCAGGGCTGCCTGCCGACTGGCTGGCTCGGCTCGACTCGGCCTCGTTGCTGGAGGCTTCGCTGCGTCCGCTGCTGCTCCCCGGCCCGCTGCTTCCCTCCTCGCCGCTGTTTGCCGTCTCGTCCGAACTGCCCTGCATCGACTCCTGCGCAGACACGGTGACCCCGAGAACGACAATTCACCAAACTTCCAATTTATCAAACTTACAGAAGTGTAAATGAAATATAAACAAATACAAGAAAATAAAGACTCGAGATGAAATAAGGAGCCAAGAAAAGAGGACAAAGTCAGACTTTGTGTTTAATCTCTTGATCATTCAGATGCTTTTTTAGCAAGAATTAAACCTTCGATCAATGTATTTAAATAATTTGTTTCATGAACTCAAAATAAACGATGGTCATGTGACGTTTGTTGTGGACTCGAAATTTGTTACGACCATAAACAAATCAGTTATGTACGGAATACTAATGTGTGAGTGTGTGAGCGTGTGTGTGTGAGAGTGTGTGTGTGTGTGTGTGAGTGTGTGCATGTGTGTGCGTGTGTGTATGTGTGAGAGAGTGTGTGTGTGTGAGTGTATGTGTGAGAGTGTGTGTGTGTATGAGAGAGAGTGTGTGTGTGTATGTGTGAGTGTATATGTGTGAGAGTGTGAGTGTATGAGTGTGTGTGTGTGTGAGAGAGTGTGTGCGTGTGTGAGAGAGTGTGTGTGTGTGAGAGTGTGTGTGTGTGTGTGAGTGTGTGTGTGAGAGTGTGTGTGTGAGAGTGTGTGTGTGTGTATGTGTTTGTATGTATGTGTGTGTGTGTGTGTGTGTGTGTGTGTGTATGTATGTATGTATGTATGTATGTATGTGTGTGTGTGTGTGTGTGTGAGTGTATGTGTGAGAGTGTGAGTGTATATGTGTGAGAGTGTGAGTGTGTGTGAGTGTGTGTGTGTGTGTGTGTGTGTGTGTGTGTGTGTGTGTGTGTGTGTGTGAGAGAGAGACCTCAGTGTCTGAGAGCCTCTGCTGGCCACGTTTCCCGCTGCCCATGATCGGCTCGTCCATCTCCATGTCGCTGCCTCCGCTGTGATGAGTGTCACTGTTGTCGCTGCTCTCTGGGCTCGCCGCCGGAGACCCTGCAAAACAAATATAAGAGCTGAAGTTGTTTTGACCCAGAAATCAAAAATTAATTTTTGGCTGGCTTAAAAATTCAAAAAACAAAACTAATAAGATCTTGTCATTAAAGGTAAAAAAATAAATAAAATAAAATAAAATAAAATAAATACAAAATGTCTTTGTAATATAAGACTTGAGTCGGTTTAAAGGATTATTTAGCATTAAACTGAATAGATTTATATCGTTTACGGAATATATTTGAAAGTATAATGTGCATAATAGCGGCTGCTCGGCTGTTAAAACTGCTGCCTCAGTGTTCTTTGCTGTCAGCGCAACTCATTTCTCTGAATTACTGAATTACATATTAAATAAAATACAGTTTTGGGAAACAAAACCTTACAAAATATTAATATAATATACCGATGCACTGGGAATCAACTTCTGTCCAAATAAATCGGAGGAAGAAATAAACCTGACTGAGAATAAGCAGAATATAGATGCATGTAATTTGCATGCACGCACGCACACACACACACACACACACACACACACACACACACACACACACACACACTACCTTTCTTGTTGCCCATGGGCAGGTTGGTGTTGAGTAGAGAAGCGAAGGAGCTCTGTTTGGAGAGCTGTGCCTTGGCCGCCAGAGCGTTGTTCCACAGAGCCTTGATCAACATGGACGCTAAGTACAGCGTCTACAACACACACACACACACACACACAGACAGAGACAGAGCAGGTGTTTCAGTCAAGTCTCATCTTATCAGATCCAAGCATACGTGTGTGTGTGTGCGCGCGTGTACCTGTTCGGTGTGTGCACTTGGATGAAGTCCAGATACCAGGTTGAGGACGTGTCTGAGAGGCACAGGGTCCAGGTTCTTGATGAGGGAAGGGAACAGGTCGTGGATGTAACGGCTGCAGTGTTTCAGCTGAGGACAAGACAAAAGTTCCGATTCGAACCAAAACTAAATCAATGAATTTATTTAAATGATCAGAAGGACGTTGGGTCAAATCCCAGAAGGGGGAGAGTGCGAGAGGGAATTTACATCAGGATATAAAATCCGGATCAACCTGCGATTTTTCCGAGAACGCGTTTTCATTCTGATGAGAATTAAACACCGTTCGATTTGCTAACATCCATCAGAGCGCCTCATCCTTTATATTAGATATTCTCGTGTGCAGCTAAACCAGATAACACAAAAGGCGTAACACAAAAATACTTTCATTCTTCTGATTATCAGTACCAGCTATTCAAAATATATAATTTAGTGCATTTTACAAGCGAAGAAAGTTGAGCAGAATTAAGTTCAAGCTATCGTTGGTGTGGCCCTCTGACACAATTCAGGTTTCTCATGTGGCCCCTTGTAAAAATTAATTGCCCGCCCCTGAGCTAAACCAACTCATCGTATGTAGCAGCCTGAGGTGTAGTGTGTATGGGAACTGCATGAATATGACTGTGTGTGTGTGTAACACCTGAGCAGCAGCCCAGATGCAGTCGACGTGCTGTGTGCTCAGTCTGCCCTCTGCAGCCAGGAAGTTCAGGATCACTTGGCACTGTTTAATAATCTACAACACACACACACACACACACACACACACACACACACACACACACACACACACACACACACACACACACACACACACACACACACACACACACACACACACACACACAGTGAATCTAGCGTCTAAAACCAGAACCAGATTAGAGAGATCCAGGAATGAACTGAGACACCAACCTCAATGTGCAAATTTGGACCAAAAATGTGCTCGATCACGTTGTTGTTGATGAGCCAGTCAGCGAGTTCCTTCGCTATCGACCTGGAGGAAGAAACACACACACACACACACACACACACACACACACACACACACACACACACACACAGTTTACCAATAACAGAAACGCCTGGATAAAATAAAAACAAATCGGCGCCGAAAAGAACGATCGCCTGTATTCTGGTAAGATGTTCACATAAACCTCATATTATTTTCACGTTAATCCTCGCAAAAGTTTAAATAAATAAATAAATAAAAAGAAAGAGTGTACTTACGTCTCCGTGTCAGACACCAGAGACTCGTTATTGCAGACGTCGTTAAAAGTGTGCAGCTGATTCTGGAAAACAAAATGAGAGAGAAGGGAAAAAGAAAAGAAAAGAAAAAAAAAAAAGACATGATGTGTTAGGCAGAAACAAAAGCAAGATGGGTTTGTAATAATCTGTAGCTAACACACCAGAACCTCACGCTTTAATGCACCAGACTGCGTGGATTATCTTCAGTAACGACAAGTGAAGCCTGAAGTGTTTTGCTGTTTCTACGTTTATAAAACCAAGTAATTCATTATGTTATAACAGCTTTAAACAAGGTCCCTCACATGATTCAGTGGCTCATGGTACATAAGGGTGTGTGTGTGTGTGTGTGTGTGTCTCACCGTGATCTGGCTCAATCCAGCCAGTCTCATAGTGAGCGTAGGTGACATGAAGTACTTAAAGGCGAGGTCGAGGCTCTCCTTATCGAAGCACAGTGCGCTGTCCAGAGGCTCCTTCACCGTGCTCCACATCAGGTCAGCCATGTTCCTCGCCGCGCTCTGCCGCAGCTCCTGATCCGACAGCTTACACAGGTATCTACACACACACACACAGCCAAATTAGAGGGAGAAAGTGAAGTGCTCCAGATCACGTACAGTTCCAGGTAATACTGTATGACTCATACACATAATTATATCTGCTGTCATGTTATACAACACAATAGACACATTGGAGGGAAAATTAAAACACAAAAAAAAAAAAAAAACACTTCGTCGCATATAAGAGGCTGAATGATGCAGGTGTGCGCAATAATAAGCTGAACAAAATGATATGTACTTCTCACACAGACACACACCCAATTCTTCAAAAACATGACCACACAAATCCACCCTAAACATTTGGATTATTTAAAAAAAAAAAAGCAAAGAAAATAAATAAAACCCAAAACTTCTGAGTTTTGACACGGACAAATATTTATTTGTTCTTCACTGGACGATCTAAAGAGCTGCTCAAATGCTGCCATGTCTTTTCTGAGTCACGTGACCGGCGGCTCTGCACTTCCCGCCAGCCGTCTGGCTCCCTGAGGGTAATCTGAGGAGAATCACGGTGACTGTTGCCATGGCGATGGATGCTCTTCCTAGCAACCCAGCAGAGAGGCAGCAGAAAGAGAAACTTCCCCCCATCTGACTCAGCAAACAGATTACAGAACAATTAAAATTATAGGACTGGATTGACAGAGGCAGAAGGCCACGCCTCCCGCCCCGGGGACAGGAGGCCACGCCTCCCGCCCCGGGGACAGGAGGCCACGCCTCCCGCCCCGGGGACAGGAGGCCACGCCTCCCGCCCCGGGGACAGGAGGCCACGCCTCCCGCCCCGGGGACAGAGGCCACGCCTCCCGCCCCGGGGACAGAGGCCACGCCTCCCGCCCCGGGGACAGAGGCCACGCCTCCCGCCCCGGGGACAGAGGCCACGCCTCCCGCCCCGGGGACAGAGGCCACGCCTCCCGCCCCGGGGACAGAGGCCACGCCTCCCGCCCCGGGGACAGAGGCCACGCCTCCCGCCCCGGGGACAGAGGCCACGCCTCCCGCCCCGGGGACAGAGGCCACGCCTCAACTAAAGCTCATTGTCCACACCTTCACTGGGAATACAGCTCAGAGGTCACGCCTCCTACTCTACTACTAACGCTTAGAGGCCACACCTTCTTCTATATTACTACGGATCAGAGGCCACACCTCCTTCTACATGACTAAGGCTTAGAGGCCATGCCTTTTTCATTGGGACCGATAATGAGAATTTTGCAATAAGACATGTAAAGCGTCTCACCTGATGACGTGAGTGCGGAAGGGGATGATGTGCTGCATCACAGCCGGAATGTGCAGCCATATCCTGATCTGCAACCCAAAGCAAATGATCATTTCTTAAAATTAAATACTGGTTTCATGGTTTTAAAATTTGTTTATAAACGGTTTATAAGGTTATACTCTAGGTCCAGCAATAAAGGTAAATACAAGTGTGTGTGTGTAAACGTGTGCGTATACACGTGTGTACGTGCTTACGTTTGAGACAATGGTGATGAAGGCGTGTGCGATGGGGAAGGGCAGCGTCTCGGGTGTCCCTGACTCGAAGCAGTCCTTCATCAGAGACAGACCGTGTTTCCCACAGAACAGACAGACGTAGCGTAGCAGGTGCAAAGGAACCTCCACGTCCTACAGCAAACACACACACACACACACACACACACACACACACACAAGTGCACACACTAAGTTCTGGACACAAAAAAAAAAGCCGGACATATTAAACAGAGGAGATTACACCAGACTGACAGGATTTACTCTACTACATAAACAGACCATTAGGCTTTAAAATATTCATGATGTGTTAATGGTCGAATCTGGTGCGAATTTAAACATGCTGCGGTTTACAAAAGAACTCAGTAACTCTGGGTTATGTAGCGGTGCAGCTTCAAGGATCTCCAAAATCTATTGCCCAAAATGCCTCCATAACACAGTCCACAGGTCCAGTGCTTCTTACTCGGGTAACATATCAATTCAATTTTATCAAAATGACCCCTGTACCAGATCATACCACAGGTCCATCACTTATTGCCCCTGTAACAGATCATACCACAGGTCCATCACTTATTGCCCCGTACCAGATCATACCACAGGTCCATCACTTATTGCCCCTGTACCAGATCATACCACAGGTCCATCACTTATTGCCCCTGTACCAGATCATACCACAGGTCCATCACTTATTGCCCCTGTACCAGATCATACCACAGGTCCATCACTTATTGCCCCTGTACCAGATCATACCACAGGTCCATCACTTATTGCCCCTGTACCAGATCATACCACAGGTCCATCACTTATTGCCCCTGTAACAGATCATACCACAGGTCCATCACTTATTGCCCCTGTACCAGATCATACCACAGGTCCATCACTTATTGCCCCTGTACCAGATCATACCACAAGTCCATCACTTATTGCCCCTGTACCAGATCATACCACAGGTCCATCACTTATTGCCCCTGTACCAGATCATACCACAGGCGCATCACTTATTGCCCCTGAACCATATCATACCACAGGTCCATCAATTATTGCAACTGTAACAGATCCATCATTTATTGCCCCTGTAACACATCATACCACAGGTCCAGCAATTATTGCCCCGTAAATTATCAGACCCCACCCAACCCATAATGCCCTCAAAACAAACAAGACCACAGGTCCAGCACTTATTTCCCCGTACAATATCCTACCACAGGTCCAGCAATTATTACCCCTGTAACATATCAAACCAGTTTCAACCCTTAACGCCCCCAAAACATATCAGACTAGAGCTCCAGCCCATAACACCACTGCAGCCACACAATCAGACCACACTTTCCACCCTTCAATACAACTATACCACAGGTCTTGCCTTTAATGCCACTAAATCAGACCACGGTTCCTCACCTGCTACACAATTCTAATGAATGAATGAAGAACCTTTCTGGATAAACACCCTTGTGCCTTGTGAAATAACTTTTTTTCCCAGGAAGCTGCCTGAAGAAAAATAAAACAATGAGCAAGAGTCTGAAAAGATGCGATAGCTTTACGTGTCTCTCGCTAGCCTTCACCCTCCTGAGAGTTCACAGCCATCAAACAGTTCTGGTCAAAACAAGATTTGGACCAATGTGTCATTGTTCTTCAGAAGTCCACAATGAGCACATTCTCTCACTTACACACACCCTCAGCTTCCTCTCTGGGCTGTACCATGAGGTCAGCAGCTTCCTGCACCACAAAGTACACACGTCTCTTTATTATTATTATTACTATTATTATTATTATTATTATTCAGAACATAAACCGGTTCTCAAACACTTAGCATAATGCTAACTCAGACACACATCCTAGTTATCTAGTATTCAGAATAAAAGCATCATCTCTCACTGGGGTATTTTTTAACCGAGTGTTTAGCGTAACGACAAAAAGCGACTTTCCGAGTTTTCGTTCTTAACTAATAAGTTATTCTTTCGACAGTTAATAAGCAGGTATCGCATAGCTGTGAAACTGTTAGCATGATGCTAGCTGGTGTGAGCTCTCGGGTAAAGATAGCGAGTCTTGCTGGGGTATTTTCTTTCTTGCATAAATTCATTTCTTTGCACTTCTCAAACTGCTAGCATGATGCGAACACGTTTACATATAAAACACGAGAAAGGCACCGTGCTTACGTTCATGTCACAGAAGGAGCCGAGAATGTTGCTCTCCTGAGCCGAGATGTCCTGTGAGAACGACACAGGAAATTAGAGAAGAACTTAACATAATACACAATCAACTAAGGACACACACACACATACAACCACCTCAACTGTACCTCTATAACAGTGTGCATGTGTTTGGGTGTGTGTGTGGGGGTGTGTGTGTGTGTGTGTGTGTTTACCTCTATAGTAGGGTGTGTGTGTGTGTTTACCTCTATAGTAGGGGGTGTGTGTGTTTACCTCTATAGTAGGGTGTGTGTGTGTGTGTGTTTACCTCTATAGTAGGGTGTGTGTGTGTGTGTGTGTGTTTACCTCTATAGTAGGGTGTGTGTGTGTTTACCTCTATAGTAGGGTGTGTGTGTGTGTGTGTTTACCTCTATATTAGGGTGTGTGTGTGTGTGTTTACCTCTATAGTAGGGTGGGGGTGTGTGTGTGTTTACCTCTATAGTAGGGTGGGTGTGTGTGTTTACCTCTATAGTAGGGTGTGTGTGTGTGTGTGTGTGTGTGTGTTTACCTCTATAGTAGGGTGGGTGTGTGTGTGTGTGTGTGTGTGTGTGTGTGTGTGTGTGTTTACCTCTATAGTAGGGTGTGTGTGTGTTTACCTCTATAGTAGGGTGTGTGTGTGTGTGTTTACCTCTATATTAGGGTGGGTGTGTGTGTGTTTACCTCTATAGTAGGGTGGGTGTGTGTGTGTTTACCTCTATAGTAGGGTGTGTGTGTGTGTGTTTACCTCTATAGTAGTGTGTGTGTGTGTGTGTGTGTTTACCTCTATAGTAGGGTGTGTGTGTTTACCTCTGTAGTAGGGTGTGTGTGTGTGTGTTTACCTCTGTAGTAGGGGGTCCGTGTGTTTACCTTTATAGTAGGGTGTGTGTGTGTGTTTACCTCTATAGTAGGGTGTGTGTATGTGTTTACCTCTGTAGTAGGGTGTGTGTGTGTGTGTGTTTACCTCTGTTGTAGGGTGTGTGTGTGTTTACCTCTATAGTAGTGTGTGTGTGTGTTTACCTCTATAGTAGGGTGTGTGTGTGTTTACCTCTATAGTAGGGTGTGTGTGTGTTTACCTCTATAGTAGGGTGTGTGTGTGTGTGTGTGTGTTTACCTCTATATTAGGGTGTGTGTGTGTGTGTTTACCTCTATAGTAGGGTGGGTGTGTGTGTGTTTACCTCTATAGTAGTGTGTGTGTGTGTGTTTACCTCTATAGTAGGGTGTGTGTGTGTTTACCTCTATAGTAGGGTGTGTGTGTGTGTGTGTTTACCTCTATAGTAGGGTGTGTGTGTGTTTACCTCTATAGTAGGGTGTGTGTGTGTGTGTGTGTTTACCTCTATATTAGGGTGTGTGTGTGTGTGTTTACCTCTATAGTAGGGTGGGTGTGTGTGTGTTTACCTCTATAGTAGGGTGGGTGTGTGTGTGTTTACCTCTATAGTAGGGTGGGTGTGTGTGTGTTTACCTCTATAGTAGGGTGGGTGTGTGTGTTTACCTCTATAGTAGGGTGGGTGTGTGTGTTTACCTCTATAGTAGGGTGTGTGTGTGTGTGTGTGTGTGTGTTTACCTCTATAGTAGGGTGTGTGTGTGTGTTTACCTCTATAGTAGGGTGGGTGTGTGTGTGTGTGTGTGTGTTTACCTCTATAGTAGGGTGTGTGTGTGTGTGTGTGTGTTTACCTCTGTAGTAGGGTGTGTGTGTTTACCTCTATAGTAGGGGGTGTGTGTGTGTGTGTGTGTTTACCTCTATAGTAGGGTGTGTGTGTGTGTGTGTTTACCTCTATAGTAGGGTGTGTGTGTGTTTACCTCTATAGTAGGGTGTGTGTTTACCTCTGTAGTAGGGTGTGTGTGTGTGTTTACCTCTATAGTAGGGTGTGTGTGTGTGTGTGTGTGTGTTTACCTCTATAGCAGGGTGTGTGTGTGTGTTTACCTCTATAGCAGGGTGTGTGTGTGTTTACCTCTATAGCAGGGTGTGTGTGTGTGTTTACCTCTATAGTAGGGTGTGTGTGTGTGTTTACCTCTATCGCAGGGTGTGTGTGTGTTTACCTCTATAGTAGGGTGTGTGTGTGTTTACCTCTGTAGTAGGGTGTGTGTGTGTGTGTTTACCTCTGTAGTAGGGTGTGTGTGTGTGTGTTTACCTCTGTAGTAGGGTGTGTGTGTGTGTGTGTGTGTGTGTGTTTACCTCTATAGTAGGGTGTGTGTGTGTTTACCTCTGTAGTAGGGTGTGTGTGTGTTTACCTCTGTAGTAGGGTGTGTGTGTGTTTACCTCTGTAGTAGGGTGTGTGTGTGTGTTTACCTCTATAGTAGGGTGTGTGTGTGTGTGTTTACCTCTATAGTAGGGTGTGTGTGTGTTTACCTCTGTAGTAGGGTGTGTGTGTGTTTACCTCTATAGTAGGGTGTGTGTGTGTGTGTTTACCTCTATAGTAGGGTGTGTGTGTGTTTACCTCTATCGCAGGGTGTGTGTGTGTGTTTACCTCTGTAGTAGGGTGTGTGTGTGTTTACCTCTATAGTAGGGTGTGTGTGTGTTTACCTCTATAGTAGGGTGTGTGTGTTTACCTCTATAGTAGGGGGTGTGTGTGTGTGTGTGTGTGTTTACCTCTATAGTAGGGTGTGTGTGTGTGTGTGTGTGTGTGTGTGTGTGTGTGTGTGTTTACCTCTATAGTAGGGTGTGTGTGTGTTTACCTCTGTAGTAGGGTGTGTGTGTGTGTGTGTGTGTGTGTGTGTGTGTTTACCTCTGTAGTAGGGTGTGTGTGTGTTTACCTCTATAGTAGGGTGTGTGTGTGTGTGTTTACCTCTATAGTAGGGTGTGTGTGTGTTTACCTCTATCGCAGGGTGTGTGTGTGTGTGTTTACCTCTGTAGTAGGGTGTGTGTGTGTTTACCTCTATAGTAGGGTGTGTGTGTGTTTACCTCTATAGTAGGGTGTGTGTGTTTACCTCTATAGTAGGGGGTGTGTGTGTGTGTGTGTTTACCTCTATAGTAGGGTGTGTGTGTGTGTGTGTGTGTGTGTGTGTGTGTGTTTACCTCTATAGTAGGGTGTGTGTGTGTTTACCTCTATAGTAGGGTGTGTGTGTGTTTACCTCTATAGTAGGGTGTGTGTGTTTACCTCTATAGTAGGGTGTGTGTGTGTGTGTGTGTTTACCTCTATAGTAGGGTGTGTGTGTGTGTGTTTACCTCTATAGCAGGGTGTGTGTGTGTTTACCTCTATAGCAGGGTGTGTGTGTGTGTTTACCTCTATAGTAGGGTGTGTGTGTGTGTTTACCTCTATCGCAGGGTGTGTGTGTGTGTTTACCTCTATAGTAGGGTGTGTGTGTGTGTTTACCTCTGTAGTAGGGTGTGTGTGTGTGTGTTTACCTCTGTAGTAGGGTGTGTGTGTGTGTGTGTGTGTGTGTTTACCTCTATAGTAGGGTGTGTGTGTGTTTACCTCTGTAGTAGGGTGTGTGTGTGTTTACCTCTGTAGTAGGGTGTGTGTGTGTTTACCTCTGTAGTAGGGTGTGTGTGTGTGTGTTTACCTCTATAGTAGGGTGTGTGTGTGTGTGTTTACCTCTATAGTAGGGTGTGTGTGTGTTTACCTCTGTAGTAGGGTGTGTGTGTGTGTGTTTACCTCTGTAGGGTGTGTGTGTGTGTGTGTGTGTTTACCTCTATAGTAGGGTGTGTGTGTTTACCTCTGTAGTAGGGTGTGTGTGTGTGTGTTTACCTCTGTAGTAGGGTGTGTGTGTGTGTGTTTACCTCTATAGTAGGGTGTGTGTGTGTGTTTACCTCTGTAGTAGGGTGTGTGTGTGTTTACCTCTATAGTAGGGTGTGTGTGTGTTTACCTCTATCGCAGGGTGTGTGTGTGTGTTTACCTCTATAGTAGGGTGTGTGTGTGTGTTTACCTCTGTAGTAGGGTGTGTGTGTGTGTGTGTGTGTGTTTACCTCTATAGTAGGGTGTGTGTGTGTTTACCTCTGTAGTAGGGTGTGTGTGTGTGTGTGTGTGTGTGTGTTTACCTCTATAGTAGGGTGTGTGTGTGTTTACCTCTATAGTAGGGTGTGTGTGTGTGTTTACCTCTATAGTAGGGTGTGTGTGTGTGTGTGTGTGTGTGTGTGTGTGTGTGTGTGTTTACCTCTGTAGTAGGGTGTGTGTGTGTGTGTTTACCTCTATAGTAGGGTGTGTGTTGTGTTTATAGGCTGTGTAGAGGGGAAACTGGATTTGAAAGATCTTGGCAGCACACAGCAGAAGTTTTTCCCTCTCCTCTGTGTTCCAGGAGCTGAACAGATCTGAGCTGCACTCCTCCACTGATCCCTCGCTCCCGCTCGGCCGTGACTCCCTCTGGTTCTCGGCCGAACTCGCTCCGTCCACTCCTCCGTCCTCCTCCCCCGCCGAGTCTCTCTCTACGTTCAGGGGCTCGTCTTCGTTGTGAGACGTCTCTGGGTGGACGGAGCTCCACTCAGACTCTGCCCCATCACCTCCTCTGTTGCCGTGGGTGCTGCAGAGGCGGTCCCTCAGGCTGGTTACCTGGGCGATGACCAGGTTAATGAGGCCATAAACCAGCTGGTTGAACACCTCCAGGTGCTTGTACTCTTTGAAGCAGCACAGACATTGCCTGTAACACACAGGGGTCGAATTATCCTATCATTTATTTCACTCTCATTAATCTCATGAAAGTTTTACTTATTCAACTTAAAACACTGTCGTGAAGCTTCTATTCTGGCAGAACAAATTGTGATTAGTTAACAAACCAAAACAGGAAACGAAAGAGTTCAAAAAAAACACAAAAAAAACGCAAAACTAAGAAAAGACAAGTTGAAGTAAATGAAGGAAAACTTTAAAAATTCTACAGGTTGAGTTCGGGGAACAAAGGAAAATGGACCGGTGGAGATCGAGGAACAAAAACAATAATATAGGCAAATAAAAATGAAGAACAAACAGATTAAAGAGGGGACGAGTGTGTGTGTGTATTACACAGATGTCTCTACAGCAGAATTAATAATTAATAAATGATTAATAAAGGATGAAGCCGACCTTTGTGTCCATGTGCCGATGTAGCTGAAAACTCTTAAGGCATGGTCCTTCTTCAACTGCAGGCCATCTGAACTGTCTGCATCCGAGACTGGGGGGAGAGGGGGAGGGGGAGAGAGAGAGAGAGAGAGAGAGAGAGGGTGGGGGAAGAGGGTGGTAAGAAAAACGTGAAATATTGTTGAAATATTTCATGATAACTTCTGATACATTTTGAGGATTTCTAATTATCAGAGGATGAAAAACACTCCTGCTGTCCTGCTCCATCCTGTCTCACTGCCTTACTCTCCTGCTCCATCCTGTCTCACTGCCTTACTCTCCTGCTCCATCCTGTCTCACTTCTCCATCCTGTCTCACTGCCTTACTCTCCTGCTCCATCCTGTCTCACTTCTCCATCCTGTCTCACTGCCTTACTCTCCTGCTCCATCCTGTCTCACTTCTCCATCCTGTCTCACTGCCTTACTCTCCTGCTCCATCCTGTCTCACTTCTCCATCCTGTCTCACTGCCTTACTCTCCTGCTCCATCCTGTCTCACTTCTCCATCCTGTCTCACTGCCTTACTCTCCTGCTCCATCCTGTCTCACTTCTCCATCCTGTCTCACTGCCTTACTCTCCTGCTCCATCCTGTGTCACTTCTCCATCCTGTCTCACTGCCTTACTCTCCTGCTGCCTTTCTGACACCAGAAATATCACCAGGTGAGGATGAGGCTACACAAAGTCGCTCCCTTCACTTCATATTAAAAATATATTAAAACAGTTCTTGAATCACAATGTGTGTGTGTGTGTGTGCACGTGTGTGTGTGTGTGCACGTGTGTGTGTGTGTGTCTGTGTGTGTGTGTACGCAAGCACACGCATAGCAGAGGCGTTACCGGTCAGAAAAATTCAGATTGTGTGAGTGAGATTACCACCCCCCAGCACACACACACACAAACGCGCACACACACACACACACACACACACACACACACACACACACACACACACAGGTCGGACACGGACGATGCAGAGTACAGGATTTCGTAGTAAACTCCATCAGACAGTCATCATATCAGTACCTTCCACTCAGGATGAGTCCCAAATGTTATCAATAAAATCAATAATTTCCAGAGTGTTGTTACGGTTGCTATGGTGACCACCAATTTCTCACTTTCAATCCCATCAATCCCAGTGCAGGAGTTGGGGCCTTTACGGTACGAGTCTCCAGCGTGAGCTCGCTGGGGTAAAACTGTGACTGTCGGTTTTACAGAACCCCTGCAGGATGTTTCTCAGAAACACGGTCGAGAGAGAGAGAGAGAGAGAGAGAGAGAGAGAGAGAGAGAGAGAGAGAGAGAGGGAGAAACTTCAACAGCAGCGACAGTGAAGGCCGGCTCATGGTTACCATGACAACAGGGGAGTCACTGGACTTTGGTAAGGTTCTCAGGTTCACTCAAACAGATAGACGTTGTCTGGCTTTAAGTCCTTTTTACTCCTCACATGGACTTACACCAGGCCACTGAAATGACCAACCTCGCCACGCGCTCACCACCTCGCCTCACCTGCTCACCACACATCCATCACACGTTCACCACCTCGCCTCACCTGCTCACCACACTACTATCACGCGTTCACCATGCGTTCACCACCTCGCCTCACCTGCTCACCACACATCCATCACACGTTCACCACCTCACCCGCTCACCACACATCCATCACACGTTCACCACCTCACCATGCGTTCACCACCCGCCACATGTACACCACCTCGCCTCACCTGCTCAGCACACATCCATCGCACGTTCACGACCTCGCCACACGTTTACCACCCTGCCACGCGTTCACTACGCGCTCACCTCCTCGTCTCACCTGCTCACCACACATCTATCACGCGTTCACCATGCGTTCACCACCCTGCCACATGTTCACCACCTCGCCTCACCTGCTCACCACACATCCATCACACGTTCACCACCTCGCCTTACCACACATCCATCACATGTTCACCATGCGCTCACCACCGCGCCACGTGTTCACCACCTCGCCTCACCTGCTCACCACACATCCATCACACGTTCACCACCTCGCCTCACCCGCTCACCACACATCCATCACATGTTCACCATGCGTTCACCACAGCGCCATGTGTTCACCACCTTGCCTCACCTGCTCACCACACATCCATCACACGTTCACCACCTCGCCATGCCACACATTCACTGCCACACGTTCACCACCTCGCCACACCACACCATGCATTCACCCCACATCCATCACGCGTTTATCACCTCCCCACATGTTCAGCACACATCCATCATATGCTCACTACGCGTTCACCACCCTGCCACGCGCTCACCGCCTCGCCTCACCTGCTCACCACACATCCATCACTCGTTCACCACCTCGCCACACCACGCCATGCATTCACCACACATCTATCACGCGTTCACCACCACGCCACGCCACGCATTTCACCACCTCGCCATGCATTCACCACACATCCATCACCACACGTTCACCTCTCCACTACCTGCTCACCACACATCCATCACACATCCAACACCACCTCACACTGCATTTCTGTCTACTCAATCTTTTTTGGTTTGTCCTCAGTATGAGGTGAAGCTTGAGCTCTCGTTATTATTTCTTCATTTGCGTCCATTTCGGTTCCGTTCTCGATTCCACACGTAACGTTTCAGCTGTGAGATCTCTACAGCATGACCGACACGGCCATAAACTCCCCCTCCACAACATTCCTCTCCTGTACAGCTGTTTAACACGTCACAGCATCGTCTTAATACGTTTGATACGGTGCTGGAATTAAGACTGAAACTTGCAGCAACGTTTTAGTTTCCAATGCAGCTTTAAACTTGAGGATATTTAACTACAGAAACAACGTTTTAACTCCATTCAAATGAACGAATTTAATTGCTAGTGTACGAGTTATAGATCAGTGGAAAACACAAGTTAAAAGATGACTTTTCCTGCATCTCAGTCTTTTTTTTTGCTGTGTCACTGTGAGACATTTCCTGAGTTATTCTGGGCAACATCATCAGCGGAACCTCCCTCCGTACAAGCAGCAGACGGTAGACGTGTCCTGTTACAGCCCCGATATTGTATTTATTATTTTATCTTACACTGAAAGTTGGTAAAAACACACACGCCTCGTTCTTTATGAAATAAAACCGAGTTATTTGTTCGTGTGTCGTGTCTCGTTCTGTTCGGCGAACACCGACCGTTTCGTATCTCAGAAAATTCCACAGAAGTCTAAAAACAAAAAGATTCGTTGGGAACCGGAGTCGCTTCACACCGTTCGGAGCGAGTCCACTAAGCTGGAGCTCATGGGGGGAGAGGGGAGGGAAAAAACCTTAACTCCATCCCAACGTAAGCGAGTTCAAAAAAAAAGCTGCTCCTAAGTTTGCTGTTGCTATGGTAACCAAATAGTTATGCACGTACATAAATAAATAAATTTCTACACCACAGGAATTCTGGGCTTTCACACAGTAAAAGTAAAAATGTTCTGGTGATAAAATCTCCAATAGTGGCAATTTCTAACAAAGCACTGATTAATTACAGCCAATAAACTTGTTTCATTGATTGCATGTGTGTGAGAGTGCGTGTGTGTATGAGTGTGTGTGTGTGTGTATGAGCATATGAGTGTGTGTGTGTATGTGTATGAGTGTGTGTATGAGTGTATGTGTGTGTAGGAGTGTGTGTGTGTATGAGTGTGTGTATGAGTGTGCGTGTGTGTACGAGTGTGCGTGTATGAGTGTGCGTGTGTGTGTAGAAGTGTGTGTGTGTAGGAGTGTGTGTGTGGGTGTGTGTGTAGGAGTGTGTGTGTGTAGGAGTGTGCGTGTGTACGAGTGTGCGTGTGTGTACGAGTGTGTGTACGAGTGTGCGTGTATTTGTGTGTGTGTGTGTGTGTGTATGAGTGTGTGTGTGTGTGTATATGAGTGTGTGTGTGTGTATGTGTGTGTATGTGTATGAGTGTGTGTGTGTGTGTGTGTATGAGTGTGTGTGTGTATGAGTGTGTGTGTGTATGAGTGTGTGTGTGTGTGTATGAGTGTGTGTGTGTTGCCATGTGCCTCGCTGTGCAGACGCCTCCATGTGGTGACCAGCTACAGCCTGATCCACAGTGTATTCAGAGTCAGACACCTACAACAGTCACATCTGTCTCATCGACTAGCAGCTGTATCTCTCTCTCTCTCTCTCTCTCTCTCTCTCTCTCTCTCTCTCTCCTACACACACACACAGCAAAACATGGAGGAGATAGCTGGCCATATTTGTAATATTTAGAGGTCAAAGTTCAAGCGGCGTGCAGACACATGGGCCCGTCACTCAACAGAGAGACGAGTGTGTCTGGATGTGTGTGTGTGTGTGTGTGTGTGAGTCTCTCTCTCTCTCTCTCTCTCTCTCTCTCTCTCTCTCAAAGACAAACAGTTAAAAAAAAATACACAAATTAACACCAAGAACAAATCAGATTAACAGACACACCTCTGATCTCAACATCGAAAAATTTGGGCATGCAAAAGTCTGCGTAAGAACCAAGACGTTTTAAACAGGATTTTCAGGGAACTACACGCAAACATGTCACGTTTAGTCACGTTGTTGCCAGCTTCATTTACATATCTGAAACTGAAAGGATTCACTTCGGACGACGTGCTTCGGCGCTCGAACGTGATGCAGCAAAAGGAAAGGAAGTTGCTGTTTATTTAATAATAATAAAAAGTACCTATACGAGTGAGAACTGCAGCGTGTACCTGCATCTCCACGATGATTTTAACACCCGATACACAAATATGACAGAAGTTTGAAGTCATATTCCTTCAGATGGCTGATTTCAACATCGTTTGCCCAACCATGCCAACATTCCTTACTCTCTCTTTATCTTACTAGTGCTAAGGTTTTGGCCACGCTGTGATCGGCCATGTCGAACTGTTGAAAAGACCGTCCCGAGTTCCGAAGCAGATCACAGTCTCCTCCGACTAAGAGGGCAGAAAGTCTGAGTTATGAGTTTCATTCATTAGTTACGCTGCCAGCAACGTGGGATCTTACGCATTTAATCATGGACAATCCTTCAGATTTTGCTAGTCGTTTTTCTTTGTCTTTTCACGTGCGTAAATATCGGCACCCTCTGGCTAGAGGTTTTCACGGGTCCACTTAGATCCGAAAACCCGCGGTCCGACCCGAGACCCGAGCGGGTTCGGGTCTAAAAGTTTCACGTGTGCCTCGGACACGGGTCGGGTATAACAACAATAGCTTCATCGGGTCTCCGGTAATTTAACATGGATGTGTTTTTACCAAACGGACCCGAGAAGACCCGAACTACTGTATCTCACGTGTGTGCATCGACTTGAGTCCTTTTCCAACCTCTCCTCTGCTTGCAAGACCGCTTGTGACATCGTGTTGCTGGCGGTAAGCTAATTTTCGTTGAAACAGACCTGTCAATCAATTTTGAATCCATGCTGTAGCGGTTGCTTTTCTGTCTGACTGGTGTGTGCAGGGCTGCGTCGGTGTGTGCAACATTCGAGTCCAGTCGGGTTAAAAAAAAAGCCAACCGGTCGGGTCGGACTCGGGTCTGATTTTTTCGGGTTTGTCTCGGGTCGGGTCTTTCTTAAAAAGAAAAATAAGATTATGCACATCGGGTTCAGGTAAAAAGGGTCGGGTACATTTCTTTAGGCCTGAGAAGACCTCTAACCTCTGGCATCATTTCAGGACTTCGCCGCATTTAAACTGTATACGATGAAGCTTTAAGTGTGTCCATATAATAATAATAATAATAATAATAATAATAATAATAATAATAATAATAATAACCTTTGTTTTCTATAGCGCCTTTAAAAGTACGTCTCAAAGCACTTTACAAAAGCGAATAGAACAACACAAATACACTCATAATATAAAGATTAAAATGAAAGCAACAACAATAGACCATAAAATAAGCACAATGTAAAATTACAATTAGTCAATTAAAAGCTACCCTAAAAAAAATGAGTTTTCTCAGTCGGTAAAGAATTCCAAAGTTTTGGAGCTAGTGAAGAAAAGCCCTGTCTCCCATCCATCGTAAACGAGTTGAGGGAACAGTTAAAAGACCAGTTTCAGAAGAGCGAAGGTCGTGAGATGGAATTAAAAGCTCAGTCAGATATTGAGAAGCCAACCCGTGTAGGTAAGCATCAAAATGTTAAAAACAACATGTGGTACCCTAGTGGTTAAGGTGTTGGGCTAACAATCGGAAGGTTGTGAGTTCGATTCCTACGTCCACCAAGCTGCCATTGTTGGGCCCCTGAGCAAGGCCCTTAACCCTCAATTGCTCAGTTGTATAAAAATGAGGTAAAAACGTAAGTCGCTCTGGATAAGGACGTCTGCTAAATGCTGTAAATATAAACTCTAAACCTAACGGGGAGCCAGTGCAAGGACTCCAAAACGGGAGTAACGTGATCTCTTGACTTTGTTCTAGTTAGAATTCTAGCAGCCGAATTTTGCACTAGCTGCAATTTGTTTAACGCAGCTTCTGACAATAAGGCGGTGAATTTCAAAGGACGTGCTTACAAACGCTCGAACGACAATTTGACTTCTCGCACGTGTTACTGACTCAAACCAGGAAACTTTCACTCTGAGGATAACTCAAAGCTCAAACAGCCAGTTAGTCAAGTTTTTCTCTCCATCTCTCTCTCTCTCTCTACATATACACACATACACACACACACACACACATAGTCTGATTTGTTATTGTCTCTATAAAGTATAAATTTATAGCTATTCAATACTCTACATCACAGTCTTCACCTGTTCCAACATAAAAAGTGTGATGGAAAAAATAAATAAAAATAAAAATGTGTCAACGCAAAATGTTATTGTTGTGACCATCAGACCATACATTATTTACCTGAGAGCTTACTAAGCTAAAACATAAACACATTTCTGTAACTATGAGCACAATAAGCCATTGTTAAAGTTTCTCATCATGGAGGCCCATCAGCTCCTTTGTAGTTGTGTCTATGAAGCACAACTACGTTAGCAGTTAGCATGCTAACAAATACAGGCTAGAGCTAGCAAACGAGACCAAGCAAAAACCCAAACCGAAACGAAGACGTGTTTAATAAAAAGGACGACGATTAAAAACAATCATACGCTCATCATTCGACACGGTGTCATTAAGACAGACGTTAAAAGTCGCTTAAAACAGTTGCTGCTAGCAACAAGAGCCGTTAGCTTCCGTTAGTTAGCCGTAGCTAACACTCGGACCATGTGTCTAAACGTAACCGCGAACCAAAAACATCCGACATCAATCCGTCTCTGTTTAAAAAAGACGACGTGGGGACGTGTTTTCACACGTCCCGTCCTCTAAAAAACAACGCGCTGTCAAATTATTTCCAATTTGACTTACGGTTTATTGCTAGCAAAACGTTAGCGCTAGCTACGTGCTAGTCAGCTAAGCGGCTAGCTGTCATTTGTGTTGTCAAAACAAACAAACT
The DNA here is from genome assembly GCF_030014155.1 of Tachysurus vachellii. NCBI lineage: Eukaryota > Metazoa > Chordata > Actinopteri > Siluriformes > Bagridae > Tachysurus > Tachysurus vachellii. The sequence goes on from NC_083483.1 coordinate 14,281,759, forward strand.
TTTATTATTATTATTTTTTTCTCCTAAGAACTAAAAGACAGAACGGGTGATCGGATTGTTGTATAAAAACAAAGGGTGTCAGAGTTTGATGACAATGTCAAAAAAAAAAAAAACACACACACACACAACACGCACAAAACAACAAAAAAACAGTAGTGTTGATAACGTTGCTATGGCTAATGCTAGCTAGCTTGCTAATGCTAGATGATGCTAGCTAGCGTGAATAAAAGTGCAGTTATTTTTTTATTTTTGGGCAAAGTGTGCTCAAGAAGAAAGATAATAGAGGAATGAATTTTGGGTGAGAGAGACAGACACACACATACACACACACATACACACACACACACACACACAAGTTTAAGTTAACTTAACGCTAACGTGCTAATGCTAATGATGTGCATTCGTGAACTAAAAGGTGACGTTAAGGCTATTAAAACACACGTTTGCATTCAGCAGGGTTTAAGGTTGTGCTTTGTGCACCGTGGATATTCGTGTGGAACGTATTTACACCAGTAAAATATGACAATCGGCACGTTTCCTGAACCGATGCATGGACACAAGAGGCCGGATTGTAGATCACTGACATGCAACATGACATTCAGATCAAATGCACTGCATGTTAGTCTGGGCCTGAAATGGACCAAATTAATGTGTGTAATGTCGTGATGGTGAGGGGAAAAAAGTCTACACAGGCTGCTCAGGATGTAGTGGGGAAGTTACAGCAAAGCCATGATGTGGATTAACTTTAACATGAACGCACACACACACACACACACACACACACACACCAATAATAATCATAATAACACTAATAATAATAATAATAACAATAGGACTTACTTTCATTCAGCACCTCGACCAGCTCGGCGCAGTTTTCACACATTGTTCAGGGGAAAAAAAATAAAGCCTAAAGTGCCAAAGTCAAACCATTTGCAGTTGTTGATGGACCCTAAATGTTGTGGCAGCTGTGCTGTTGTTAGGTTTTTAGGTGTAAAAAAAAAAAAAAATAAGGCCCCCGACGCGATGCTTGATTAAAGGCTCGTTTTGTTGTTGTTGATGTTGTTTTGTGTTTCTTTTAAGAACCAAACAAGAATGAACGGACTCACACGGAACGGTGTCCCCCCCCCCAGCTTTTATAGCTGTTCAGAGCCAGTATTGTGGAGCAGTGAGTTGTCGAGAGTCGGAGCGTAACTGAACAGAGCGCGTACAGCAGCCATGTTGAAAAGGGGGCAGCGGCATACAGGAACATCATCGGCTCTTTCCGGCTCGTCTCCTCCGCTGCGCTCGGCTATTTCCGGAAATCTCGCGAGCGCTCGATCATCGCACGAGGTCTGGTGCGGACGGCGTTGTCACGTGACCCGCTGTATCGACACTATTCAGGGTAAATCCGCCCGTCCATCTTACGCATTTATTTATTTATTAATTACTAGTGATGAATGAAAATGACGTGATTCGGTTTCATAGGGAAAGGAAAACTTCAGTGTGGTGTGATGGGACATACAGCGGCCCTGGGTTAGTTTTTATTATAGAAACACTGATGTATTTAATGCATGTAAAACCATGTCCTAGTGGGTCACCATATCACCCCATACGGGTCTCTGGGTCATTTAGACTTGCTGTTAACTACATGTAATAGGTCAGACATGTGCGTCCTCCTGTGGTCATCTTCGTGCCATGAAGATCTTGGACCTCCACTGAGATGAGGCCGACTGTGAGGATCCTGAATCTGACACTGTGAGGATCCTGAATCTGACTCTGTGAGGATCCTGAGGCCAAATCTGTGAGGATCCTGAGGCTGAATCTGTGAGGATCCTGAGGCAGACTCTGTGAGGATCCTGAGGCCGAATCTGTGAGGATCCTGAATCTGACACTGTGAGGAACCTGAGGCTGAATCTGTGAGGATCCTGAGGCCGACACTGTGATGATCCTGAATCTGACTCTGTGAGGCTCCTGAGGCTGAATCTGTGAGGATCCTGAGGCCGAATCTGTGAGGATCCTGAATCTGACACTGTGAGGATCCTGAGGCCGACACTGTGAGGATCCTGAATCTGACACTGTGAGGATCCTGAGGCTGAATCTGTGAGGATCCTGAGGCTGAATCTGTGAGGATCCTGAGGCTGAATCTGTGAGGATCCTGAGGCTGAATCTGTGAGGATCCTGAGGCCGACCCTGTGAGGATCCTGAGGCCGAATCTGTGAGGATCCTGAGGCCGACTCTGTGACGATCCTGAGGCATCTAGAGATCTACCAGCTCCAGTTGGACTCTGCTAAATACTAAAGCGATATGTGAACTCTATGTGGTCTTTGAGGACAACAATCTCCTCATCAATACATTTGTTAGACTGTATATCTATAATCACACCCTCCAGTGTCACCCATATGAGGATGAGGTTCCCCTTTGAGTCTGGTTCCTCTCAAGGTTTCAGACTCTTTATAATCTTTCGAATGGCCTTTTGTTCTGGTTATGTTCTGTAAAGCTGCTCTGAGACAACGTCCATTGTAAAAACCACTATACAAATAAATATGTATTGAAATGAATTGAATTTGGCACATCACTTTCACACACAGTCAGAAATCAATCATTAACTCTACCTTCCTACTAAAAGGTCTGGATTTTTTTTAAAGTACTTTTGATCTGCATCTCAATGACAATGAAGCAGAGGGCAGAAAGCTTTAAGAGAAAGAGTGTGTCAGTGTGTTTACATGCTACAGATTGGCGAAGAAAGCAGATGGAAAGAAACGTTTCGACTCTGTTGTGCCTTCTAGTGGACGCTGCTTTTGATACCTCCAGATGGACATACGTGAACAATGCCACCACACACATGGCAGCTGCATGCGCTCATCTACATGTGGCGAAGGTTTATTCATTCATTCATTTTCTACCGCTTATCCGAACTACCTCGGGTCACGGGGAGCCTGTGCCTCAGGAGTCATTGGGCATCAAGGCAGGATACACCCTGGACGGAGTGCCAACCCATCACAGGGCACACACACACACACACACACACTCTCATTCACTCACACAATCACACACTATGGACAATTTTCCAGAGATGCCAATCAACCTACCATGCATGTCTTTGGACCGGGGGAGGAAACCGGAGTACCCGGAGGAAACCCCCGAGGCACGGGGAGAACATGCAAACTCCACACACACAAGGTGGAGGTGGGAATCGAACCCCCAACCCTGGAGGTGTGAGGCGACCATGCTAACCACTAAGACACCGTGCCCCCCCCCGGCGAAGGTTTACTTTAGAAACAATGATGTAGAATAACATTTTCCACTTTTGTTGAAAAACAAACAAACAAAAAAAAAACAGAAAAAGTTTTGTTTTAATTAAAAAGTTTTGTCTGGAATTGGACCCATGAGCATCCTGCATTAAATGGCTATTTTATTCCAATAAACACACCATCCATAACAAAGCTGTTTTTCAAGATTTCCACAAAAGCAGCTCACACAAATCAGTTTCATGAAGGACGACTTATACCAAATCAGCCGTATATTGTGGTTAGAAGAGACCACAACTTCCTAGTCTGGCTTTAGGAGGTTTGGTTTAAATTAAAAAAATAAAAAATAGGGCTGCAAATAAAGAAAAGCCCTCAGACTTAGAGTAAATGTGGTGGTGATCGGTGACACCTTGTGGCTGTTTTGCAGATTTTGTTGTTAAGCCCAATACTTGGTTAGCTAGTCATATAAGAAAATGACCAAAAGTATAAGCACACCTATATGTGGATGTTACTAAAATTGCTGCCACTAGACCCAAAGCTGACCATGACGGTGCTCGTGTGCACAAAGTGAGCGCCGCAAAGACACGGTGTGCTGAGTTTGGAGCGTAAGAACTTAGGTATACATCTAAATCAAACACGGACATGATGACAGGACGCCGTTTTGCCAGCTTCTGCATACGAAACCTAAAATAGAACATTTAAACCTAAGAATTTTGAAATGTGCACAGAGGAACGTCGGAGATCCTCCGAGTCTGCCGAATGGCCTAAACGTAAGCGCTATAAGATCTCCTACGAGCGGAAAGACGACGCAAGAAATAGCTTGAAGTTATTCTCTCGTGGGGTGAAAATAATTTAACCAAAATAAAATAATACAGTGCTTTTGTACATATTGAAATAGTTGTATTAAATTCCACATTAGGGAAAAGTAATCTGTACAGTAAATGAGACAAAGTTTTTTGTTGTTTTTTTTTTTGTAAAAATATCCAACTTTATGTTCCCATAGTACTAAGACAGTGTTATAAACAGGACGATATGAACAAACCCTTCATCACCGTTTGAAATATCTGCTTCGAGTCCGTTTCATTCTGAACAAACGCAGAGCTAGAACCGGAACAGAGGCGCATCGCATCCCTCCCCCCTAAACACAAACCGTAAGCCCGTACAAAAGCAAAACGAGGGGAAAAAAAAAAAAAAAAAAAGAGGACAATATAAAGCAAAAAAAAAAAAAAGGAAAAGAGCAGCATCATTCGATCCTGAACGTCATCCATCACTTTTAATTGCTGTGCCGGTCTGGAGCAAACCGTTCATTCCTCTTTCTGTAGGTGGCTCCTCTTCCTTTTTCTCTTCATTAACCTGCGCTAATTGATCTATTTTACAAATTAACAAATGGACGAAGAGAGTGGAAAAGAGCCGGGGCTTAAATTATCCTCCGATGTGTAAACTTATGTGAACATGTTATTCTGTTAGAGGAAAACTGAAAGAAAAAAAAAAAAAAACTGCACAACTGGTCCAATGTCATTAACAGAGTAATTACAGTGCATCAGTTCTCTTCTTATAAAACACACTTACTTTAAAAAGAAAGAAAGAAAGAAAAAAAAAGAAAAAAAAGCGTGCGGGGATTCGAATGGGACGTGGGTGGAGTAATGGATATACGAGAGTCGATTCGGTCGAAGTTTACGCTCCTCTTCGATCTTCATCCTACTCAGCAATCTCACTGTATGTACACACACACACACTTTTGTTCACGGTTCAGTTCTTTCTTGTGTCCAAAAAGCACATGATGCTCAGTCGCACATTTCCTCAGGGAGTTCGTGGGGATTGAGGATCCCCGGCACAGACATCTGGAGTTTGTGTTTCTCCTCCTGAGCTTGACGCAGTGACGTCTCTCGCTCCTCCAGGAACAGATCGCTCGTGTCCTCGCCGGCAAACTCCTACAGACAGACGGCGAGAGAAATAAATAGGACTCAGAACAATAATAATAATAATAATAATAATAATAAACTGTAATAAGCACAAATGAATGAGAATTTTTTCTTATTCATCGAAGGATCGGTGATGTCTGGCGTCTGAGTTTAGTCGGTGTTTGGTGACTGTTTTTGATAAATAAGTATTACATCAAAGTCTCTGAGAAGTCATAAGCAGCTGCAGAGGTGTGATATTGCAGAAGATAATATTGATGGTATATAACGTTACGAGAGATAGAGACGTCTCGGGTATCGTAAAAACTGTTACAAGGAAGATATTAAAGAAAAATGAGTGCAGATTTGATGGATTCTGATCAATTCTGTAATCCAATGCAATTCTCCTTGTTACATTAATGACTCCATACAAGAGGAAAAAGAAAAAAAAAAAAAAAAAAAAAACACACGAGTGTTGGTCACGGATGGACTCGCTGCATGTGAATATGTAAATAATATGTAGACCTCATGTTTAATGAACCCTGGTGAGTTTGTGGGACGAGATATCAGAGTGCATGGGATGGGATACCTTTATCTGCACCAAAAAGTCCCGAAGGTGCTCTTTGAAGGCAGGAATATCCTGATTCAAGCTGAACAGACCGGTTACAAACACTTTCACCTGCGCACTGGAATAGAAAAAAAAAAAATCCACAGACTTGTAAATCACACACATGCTGTTCTTAAACACTAGTGTAAAAATACACACATTTTAGGAGAACTCTTTCTAATGCGCTCGCAGGCTGAAAAGGTTTGTGCAGTCTTACTCTTGTAGGTGTGGGAAGGCGGTTTTCAGCAGGTTGGCCACATATTCCTGTACGTAGACCTGGTTGCTGACGGGGCTGCCCGTGTTCAGGGTTATGCTGATTTTCCCCTCCTCGATTAGATTAAACATGTAGGCCAGGATGGAGGCGTGCATCGTCAAACCTGCGACGGGAAAACGTTAAATTAAATAATAAACTCTTCCAGAATTCCACAGAATTTAATCAACACCTTCTCGGACACAAAGGATGTGGATTCAGCTCCAACAGCATCATTGAACGACTTCACAACGCTTTCTAAGCAGTTTTTACATTTTCTGATCAAGCTATAATGAATGCGTTGGCCAATCTTTTTTGGCTATGCACATTTTGTGAATGGATAAGCAACCTCTGATTTATTTATTTATTAAACACCGCTGTGGGTTTATTCCCCGGACTCTGGGTGCGCCCTGTCGCTCACCGGCCGTGTGTGACGTATCCGTGACGACAGAGAAGATGTGCTGCAGGATGTCGCAGAAGTACGTCTGATAGAAGCTTTGAGCCGCAGCTTCCTCCTGGGCCACGTTCTGTAGCAGCGTGTACAGAATCTGCAAACCTGACAGCAGGAATACAGTGCATATAGTATTTATTATTTAAACCTAAAGAACTGAACGCACGATTTGACCAAAAAAAAAAAAAAAAAAAAGAAACTAAAAAGGATCCAAGAAATAATGTAAAACTGTCTATCGGATCCGAGAGGATCCCGCTCACTAACCGGTGTCGGCTACGTTCCTCATGGTGTGCTTAAAGGCCCAGATGATGGAGTCCAGCACTAGTTTGAACTGCACCGGTGGGATGGACAGAAAAGCAGGGAAGCAGTTCGAGTTCACTGCCTGCAGCAGGTAGAAGAAGTTTGTCCTGTGCTCAGGGAACTCTTCAAAGTCCTGGTAAAGGGGGGAAAAAAAGAAAAGGTTAATCTTAGCTAATTTATTCATCTAAAGCTTAATAAATACAGACTGTCTGTCCAGAAATGTCAGTTTATAGGGTTATAAGTGCCTCCTAAATTTCAGATGAATTACATTGGCCCATGTTAACTTTTAGAATCAGTCAGGCCCAAAATTAGACCCCTTAAGTAAGGTGTTAAAAGCTGTCCATGTGATTGTAGTACATTTTATATCATAATTAAATTCAAGACATTCAGTTCCTTGCACATATTTTTCCGTTAGGACTGATATATACTACGGTATCACAACGTGTCGGTGTCAGTACCAGACAAGAGAAAACAGTAGAGCGCGATAAAACTGAGTGGATATCTAGAAGTTTCCCAACCTTGTTGATCATGTTTAAGGTGCACTCAAATACAGCATCGAAAATCTTGGGGATTTCTGAAGTAATGTGGGCTGCGAGCTTGTTAACGATGGTCGCCATGGTGCTGAGCACTTCGGGTTCTCGAGCGGCGGGGACGTTCCTCTGATAGTCGATCAGCACAGCCTCGAGCAGAGGGGGAACAAAGTTCTCCCCGACCTGAACACATGACAGATATAACGGTCAACCACTAGACATCAAATCCAGAAGTCTGTTTGAGCATTTAACAGTTTTCTCAGTTCTAAATCTCAATGAGCTAAAACAGAAAAGCTGCTCCTTTAAACTGAACTCTATGACACATAACTGACAAAATCCCCTACCATTTGGGGATCGTTAGAACGGCTGACCCAGCCAGAGATGAGCTTCAGAGTTTCTCTCTTCACCGTCCGCATGCTCCTGATTAGAGGCTGCTTTGTCACCATCTCACCTAGAGATCAAGAGTGATAAGAGTTAGAAAGAAAGATACACGACAAGCCTCAACAAAAACAGTTACGCCTTGTTATTTTGTGTCACCAAAACGGTTTGGGAAACTCTTTAAGGATGTTCGTTGGTCCACTTTATCTACGACCGCGTACGGGGATCTAAATGCTGGTTAGTCATACGAGCGCTCCACGTAGTTGTCCATCTCTCGAGCCAAATTAAAAATGTAAATAGAATTAGAATAGATATTAAATCAGATTTTTAATGACTGTTGATTACCGTTGGTCTGGATGGCAGAAGAGATGTTCTCGCTCAGACACTTGTAGACGTTGAGCATGTCTAGATAAATGCGTCCCAGCTGCACCACAAACGGGTGACCCACAGCCTTACACGCCCTCACGTTGGTCTTCAGGATGCTGCCGAGTTGACGCACCGTCTCCGGGTCCTTGAGTATGTCGACATTCTGACGGAAAAAAAAACAAAAACATTAATTTAAACAAATGAAAGATTTTTCTAGCCATTATAACAGTTTTAACAAACACATCCGAGACGCTCCCGGATCTCTCGGACTCACCTTGGTGGCCTGCTGGATGATGCTATCCCACACCTGGTTTGGAAGCAGCATGTACTTCTCTATCAGGTGTTCCTGCACTGCCTGGTCTGTCTGAGCACCAATCATGTACCCTACAGCCTCGTAGAACGTATGCACCTACATAAAGGGAACGTGGAAAAATGTTTAGGTGCAACATATAAGCAGTTATACGTGTTAACCCGCGTCAGAGCACGTTAAATAAAAGCCAACACACACACACACACACACGGTTTTTCAAATGTCTTTTTTACACTGGACTCTAACTATAGGAAAGCAGTAACTACAAATTAAGTCTGTAGACAAAGGAATTTTTAACGCTTGCGGTGCAAACCGCTGTCAAACCGTTCAACCAATCAGGAACCTAGATAGCTAACAAGCAGATACTTTCAGAACGTGTGACTACACGCGTACCTGCTGCGGCTGCAGGTCACAGATGATGGTGTTGATGTTATTAAGGATCTCGTCGATGAAGGGCATGACCTCCCCGACCTGCACCTGAACAAAATGCCTCCTACATTTCTGAGCGATCTTGATAAACGTGTCACACGCCATGTCTTGCACACCGTCGTGCGTCTCTGAAAGACAAAGCCAGACCGAGTGAGCGCGTTGTTTTCGTGCATGAACACAGTGTGTAAAGCGTGACTCTCGCTCACCATGCATGAACTCAAAGAGCTTGTTGACGACGGTCTTGAGGAACTTCCAGTGAGCACGGAGGAAGCGTGGGTACTGCCCTACGATGTACATGATGTTAGAGGCGATAATGGCCTTGTTGTCTTTCCCCCTCTTCTGCTCGCACAGCCCCAGCAGGTCCTGAAGTGCAGACACACTCAGATAAAACACGTCTACTAACACAAAAGCGCACTGATCTGTTTACGCTGATTACTGGGTGCTAAAATAACCTTAATGACTGTGACGAGGAACCGTTTCTCGTCCTCCTCGTGCATGGCTCCGCTGATGGATCCGATGGCCCAGCACAGCGTGTTCAGGTTCCTCCAGGACCACTCGGTCCCGTTCACCTGGTTATGGAGCTTCTCCGTCATGATTCTCTCCGTATCCGCATAATCCAAATGGGTCAGGTACACTACGGAACCCGCAAGAGACATTTTCCTTTTTAACGTGTTTAAATTGCCCCTGATACTAACTGTGTTTTCTGATGATTTTCTGTTACAGATTGGTGAAATATGTTAACTAGTAGTATGAGATACTTTAGTATTTACAAATAAAACCAGGCTCTGCTACATGCTTCATTTTGCTTTGTAATATCTCTCTAGACATTTAACAAGAGTTTGCATATGAAGACACGGTTTAAAGCTTTCTTTTATCTTATGAAGAAAAAGCGTACGGAGAAACCGAATGTTCCTCTGACACAAACGTTATGTCACTTGCTCGTGTGATGAAGTCCTACGCTGCTTACCAAGAGTCTCTCTCATGTTCTTGTAGAGGTTGATTGAGTCTGTGTCCTTCATGAACTCTCTCACCACCTCGCCCTGATCGTTCTCCACCACGAGTACCTCCTCCGGTTTAGCCATGCGGCAGACCATCAGGAGACGCACCTGTTGCATAGGCAAAACATGTGAACAACAACTCATACATATCTGTCAGGAGTGTAATAATGTTAGAGAGATCAGACAGACCCGATCACTGTTACTTTAACGTTTTCCTTTGTAACACTGAGCTACGCAACAAACCATAACGTCTGTGAGTATCCTATAATACGCCCGACTTACCCGTCTTTACAGATAGATAGATTAAGCCGTATTGAGTGTGTATATGAGCCTTACTTTGGAGAGTACAGGCAGGTAGAGGTGTCGGCGTGGGGGCACGTCAAAGTGCTGGCTCCCAGAGAGCAGCGGGGACGTGGAGGTGCTGAACGGACTCTCTCTGTACAGCTCGGCGGCCAAATGGTTCCAGTACTCCAGACAGATCTTAAAGATCTCGGTCTCCTCCACCTCTGACACAAGCAGCATGTAGTGGAGAGCCTGAAAGAGTAACAGAGAGAGTAAACACTTTAAACTTTAATCGCCTAATTCAATTCCTACGCTAAAATTTGCACCACGGACAGTCCGTGACTATGATGTAAATACTGTAAGACTATCAAATTCTATTAAAATAAATAAATAAATAATGGCTAGGATTACACCTGCAATCACAGCTAAAGATTCAGAAACGTAAGCAATCTGTTGGCTATTATATTTATCGAGACGCCGGTGTAAATGCGTGTGTGCACCTCCATAAGTGTTTCCCGCAGGTTGGGCCTCTTCTCGATCAGCTGCCCGTGCTCTTTGAGGAAGGTGCACAGGAACAAGCTGAGGTTCTGGATGAAGTTCTGTTCGTCGTCTTTCCCGTTCGAGTACGCCATACGGATGTTTGTGTTCAGAGGCAGCATCTGTAAATCGAAAACCCAGACATTCGTTAATTCGTTCATTTCCACCCCCAATAAGAACTGTAAAGAAACACTGTGTGTTATCGTGTGTTACCTGTTTGAGCTGCACCATGGTTAGCGTGAAGAGGCTGACGAACTGTTCCTCGTACTGATTGACGCTGACGCCGGCGATTTCCGTCAGACACTTCAGGGTTACGTTTCGGAACATCGGAACGTTCAGAAACTGAAAAACAAAATCGGATCGTAAAACCGCAGAGCACCTTCAGACCACACAGAGCTAGTTACACATGGCGTGTGTAAGAGTGCCAGCTTAACCACCACGCCGGTAGCAGGAGGTTTTAAAAGAACAGCCTGCACTCTACATGATGTTCCTCTGGTTCTTACGCAGTTGCAAGCGTCAACAATACAAATGCGCCTTTGTGAGAGGAGGCAGTTTTGTAATAAAAACACCATTTTATTTGTCTTATCTACTGAAAGCTCAGTTCGATACAGGCTGAAAAAGTAAAATTATACTGCAATACCGTTCCAGGAAACCCTGAACTATAAATTCAGCTCTAATTTATAAAAATGGTAACCTTATAAACCAGGGTGCTGATGAGTTTGGTCTCAAAAATGTAGCCCAGTGGAATCCAGTTCAGGAAGCGCAGGAGGGTCTCCAGGGTGGCGTGGACCAATGGAGCGTTCTGTGAATTTTCCTGAGTAATAGCATATAGTCGCAATGTCAAAAGTCTTCAAACCACATAAGACAGAAGTACATTTTACATCTACAGTTGAGGTATTCTGATCCATTACAGGTCTTTTTATTTCATTTCTGTTATGTTTTAACAAAAATCCCATTCTTCAACCTTTCGCACGACGGTGAACGGAAAAGAAATCGGTGATCCGTTCACGTCTAAATAATTCGTTACGCATGTCTAAAGATTTATTGTACAAACGTATAAATTCTTACCATGACAAACTGGCAAAGCTGAAAAATTTGGGAGAACTCGTTGCACATACTGCGAAAAGAAACAAAAACGTTAGCTCTTTGAGAACTCTAAGACCGATCATCTTCCCTAAGCCTTGGATTTTGTAAACAAGGATGGATCGACCGTGATCCTGTGATGTGAGGATGAGTACCTGTCTTTCAGGTGCTTGGCTTTGACCTGAGTCATCTGTCCGCTGGAGAAGTCAAACACCTCCTCGCTGAGCAGTTTCAGGATGATCATGTTGTTCTGGCAGAGGCTCTCGCTCGTACGACTCGCTCCCACGATGTCGCTGATGAACGTGGGCCAGTGCTTTGGCCACTCCTGCTTCAGGATCTGGAGGGAAAAACGCGTGTTAATAAGAATAAACAGTTCGACGAACAGATTACGCGTGTTAATGAACACACGTAGCGTGAGGACTCACCTGCACTAAGATCATATTCAGCTTTGCCAGGTAAACTCCCTCTTTCTGAAACAGAAGCATCGGTAAACAGTGTTAACATTAATAATAAATTATGTATGTGTCACTTGTACAAATGTGTGTACTTTACCTCGACCACAGAAGCGTCTGAGGACGTCTTGATAATCAGCCCCACGACGTATTTCTTAATTCCTGAGAAAAAAGGGGAAAAAAATATTCCTTATGCCTGTAGAGCAAACATTAATTGAGATAAAAACTGATGTTATTTACAAATTACAAATTTTCCTGTAATTTTTTATTTAGAAAAGTATAAAGGTGCTTTCTATTTAAAAAGTTTCTCAAGAATATTGTTAAATTTTACTACATTCAGGATTCTGTTCGTTGTAAATACAACTCTGACTCGAACATAACGCCAATCATTCACACACGTTCACTTTCTCTAACGCTCTGCAAATAGCCCTTTGTGTATAGAGGGGACAAAATTCTGTTCCCTCTGGTGACGGTATGTAAAGACAAACCGAGTGATCGTGTGCACACGAGGGAGGATGAGCTTTACCTTCACACTGGTTTCTCGGTAGAATTTTCCAGCGTGTTTTAATAACGGTTTCCAAAATCTGAAGGGCGTAGTACTGTGAAGACAACGTCAAAAGCTGGGATTAGAAGAACCAAAACAATGTATAGCAATTCTTTTAAAAATAAATAAATAATACATGTTCCAGGAGTCCTATTTTAAAAATCTGGAATTTTACTATATGTTTATCTACAGTTATTTGCACAAAGTGTTTGGGAAGCACTGAAAATACACTAACAAAACTCATTGTAAAAATAAATACATTCGCTAACTTTTATCACTAATTCTCTTCCCCCCAACTGTTTCTTTAATGACATGAACACTGTAAACACTTTCGTATTCGTCCACACGTACTTTGGTCTTCATGTTCTGAGAAAACTCCAAGATGGTGTCCACTCTGGTCCACGCGTCTGGGTGATCCTTCAAGTTAGTCAGGACTTCCTGTGCCAGCCGTTGCTAGGATACAAACACAGAAAGAAAGAATTTAAAAGTTTAAGTAAAGCATGTTTTCCTTTAGGTTTTTTTCCGTCCCTATTTCTACCGATTAAGGTACAGCTCGATTATTTGAACAAGTAAAGATGGAAAAGGAAAAATATGAAGAAAGTAGACAGAAGATATGCAGAACGTGTATAAGGAGAACGCTTGTTTGGGTTTGTATGGTGGTTCCTGTGAATCATTTTAAAGGCACTATACGAGCTACAGATTGGGGCGAAGCTTCAGAACGTGGCCAGAAATCGTTCAAACGTCAAAATCCATCTAACCATTAAGAAATTTAATTAAATGCTTCTTTGAGCTAGTTTTTCTGTTACTTCAGTTTTGGGTTTTTTTTCATATTTTCCATCAATGTTGTAATTTCACTAACATTCTGCTCTATAATGCATTAAACATGCTTTCTAAATTAAACAGTTAAATGAAGCTAAAAACTCTAAACTACCCAAGCGGACACACGGGATTAAACGCTTACCTGAGAGCCGACATCGTAGTACATGGAATTGACCACGTTGTCGAGCAGGTTGATGTCCAGTTTTTGAGAGAAGTCCAGCAGCTGCCGGGCTGTATGGTCCGCTAACATTGTCATATCTGCTGGCATAGAGCTGTGGGGTGGCCGTGACAAAGCAAAATCAAAATTTGTAACTGTGCAAAATGGAATTTCCCTGAGAATAAATCTCTTGAAGTGGCGTATCAGTTTAAATGTATGCACATCGCTTAAAGGTGTAGCGTGTCCAGAAACTGGACGTATGGTTTATTCTGATTAGTAAGACTGGTCTGTTTCTGGAGCTATAAATAAAGGAACCACTTTTGTTCTTTTGTACGTAAACAAATTGACGAGATTAAATATAATACAATTTTTTTATTCCTTCATCCATCAAAGACCAGATCTATCAGAAAACCTAAAATTGCAATAAAGGCACAAGGAATATCTCACGCTACTGCGATGCACAATCAAAAATGTAGAAAATCCCAAAATGTTTTATAGGTGACGGATGAACGTAGCGGTGCAGCTTCATCTTACACGTTACATGAAAGGACTGGTGTCGAACCTTCGGCTAAATATAACCAGCTTATCAGACAAAACTGTTCCTGAAATAACGTTTTCTTTAAAAAATCTTGCTGTATTTGCTTTTGTAGTGCATCGACCGTCGGCAAAACACCTGCCAAAAACATGCCACTGACTTGTTAACTGGCATGGATGATAAAACCTCAACCACACACACACACACACACACACACACACACATTACACAACAAGCACTTTAGATGAAATCAAAATCGGTGAGAAAAGAAACTGAGATCCTACAGGCTGATTAAAGGGCACTCATTTATATACAATCACATACATACAAAACATCAACAAATTATTATTTGTTAATTACGAGTTGTATCTGCGATCACTTCTGAATCTAAACACACACACAG
>NC_083483.1:14301314-14336314 GCF_030014155.1 Tachysurus vachellii
TATATGTCGATATATGTATATGTACGTTACACTCACACAATAGTAGCATAGATTAGCGTAGCATAAAAAAGATTTACTGTTAAATGTTTTAATAAAACGCATTTCTGCATCTTTGTTCCAATCTGTGTGCAAACATACCAGGTGTAGTTGTAGACAGTGTGTGTGTGTGTGTGTGTGTGTGTGTGAGTGAATATGAGAAATGAATGTATACATGCTGACCTGTGTGTGAGAGGTGAGTGAATCACTGAACGACCCGACAGAGTGTAGTCATGTTCACTTGGAGGGTCTTTACTGTTGACAAAGGCCTCACTGAGACCAAACGCACGCAGAACATCAGTGTAGCACTTCTCTGCTGCCTTCTTAGCGTTCATCTGTATTACAGATACACACAAACGTTGTTGTCATTACCAGTATTGCAATTATAGATAGATAGATAGATAGATAGATAGAGGGGGTCACGGTGGCTTAGTGGTTAGCACGTTCGCCTCACACCTCCAGGGTTGGGGGTTCGATTCCCGCCTCCACCTTGTGTGTGTGGAGTTTGCATGTTCTCCCCGTGCCTCGGGGGTTTCCTCCGGGTACTCCGGTTTCCTCCCCCGGTCCAAAGACATGCATGGTAGGTTGATTGGCATCTCTGGAAAATTGTCCGTAGTGTGTGAGTGAATGAGACTGTGTGTGTGTGTGCCCTGCGATGGGTTGGCACTCCGTCCAGGGTGTATCCTGCCTTGATGCCCGATGACGCCTGAGATAGGCACAGGCTCCCCGTGACCCGAGGTAGTTCGGATAAGCGGTAGAAGATGAATGAATGAATAGATAGATAGATAGATAGATAGAGCACCTGTGCTACTTGTTCTAGTAGAAGAGGTCTGCTTTTCACTCGCTCTTGAATTTCTCTCATCTCCTCTTCATACTCCCTGCGCCTCTGTAGGTCCTGTTTCCTACACACACACACACACACACACACACACACACACACACACACACACACACACGGCAATACAGTATATGAAACGTGTTACTTGTCTTGTTTGTAGGTTGTGCTTTATCTTCTCGGGTCATATTTAAGCATAATATACATTGTACGTTTAAAGCAATTAATTGCCTGATACTTTAATATCATATAATTCGCAAACGCTGAATACCTGAACTCCTTGAGTTTGGATTCACAGATCTGTGCCAGGGCCACATGCGGGTCATTGGCTTGAGCACGTCTGACTATCAGCTTTTGAAATTTCCTCTCCTTTCGTTTTTGTCGCTCCTTCCGTTCCTCTTCCTCTTGCTCGGCTTTCTTCCTCTGTTCGAGAACTTTCCTACTCAGACAGGAGAAGATCTGCGGTCAGGACTGGAGGGGTGACTCGGGAGGAAGGATTTCTAAGAGGGATGATGGGTGAGACGAGAAAGCAGGGACACACTTGTTGGGGTGCTGGATAGAGCTGAGGAATGTGGTAGAGTTGGTGAAGGGACCATGCTCACATTTGGTTGGTTGGGATCTTATCTTTGATCAGCAAGTCTTATACTAAAATGCTGGATACAGCTGTGCAAGGGAGGATTTGGGAAAGGATGGGATACATTTCAAGCGAAGCATAGAAACCTTGACGGACATGGAAATTTTAAGTCTAATTGAACTAATTAAGGGTTGGGGAAGGGTTGGAGTCGGTTGGTTGTTTACAAATCACCAGGCTGGGTGCAGTTACCTAACGGCCTCTTGACGTTTCTTGGCTGCATCAGTAATTTTGGGAGGCAGGTATTCACGGCTCCCAGAGAGAGATGAACTCACAGAGGACGAAGGTGTTTGAGGAAAAAGAGAAACAAACATGCACTCAGATGCACTCTGGTTTCTCCTCCCCGCCTCATTATTGGCCGTGAGGCGCTCTTTACGTGGGCTGATATTAGCCGTGCACAACTTGAAGGGTTCGCAAGTTGTCAGAGGTCGAAATTCACGCTTTCTTGCAAGCTGCTTCTGGAAGCGTCTATAGCTGATGTCAAAGTCAGGCACCTGGGAGCTGATTCTGATTCCTGTGGTCGGTGCTGATTGCTCTTCTCTCTGCATACGGCGTTCACTGATACGTTTGGACAGCGTGCTGGGTGGCTCATTGGCGCTCAGGAGCATCTCTGTCGCTCGCATCTCTTTCTTGATTTCCCGGTAGAGCTGCTCTTCTTTGTGACGCTCACCCATCGCTGCCTCTTTAACCGCACGGGGAACTGGTTTGGCACGAAATGGGCGCCTCCTGTGCTCTAATTGTTCCTTAGTGGAGAGGAGCATCTGCAGCTCCTTCTGCTGTTTCTTGATTTGCTCCCTTTCCAGAAAGCTAAATGGCCTCTGAGCGGCGAGGAGACGCTGTTGTTCTGCAGCCCGTAACTGCCGACGCCGTTCTTCGTCTCGCTCGCGCAGTTCCTCATACAGTGGCAGACGCACGTGAGCAGGCACTGCAGTGGCTCGGAACTTGTGCTGGCACTCGGTGAGCTCTTCTATTTCTTTGCGCAGCTCCACGTTTTCCTGTTCAATTTCAACACGAGACCTGACCCTGTTGCGTTT
The DNA here is from genome assembly GCF_030014155.1 of Tachysurus vachellii. Classification (NCBI taxonomy): domain Eukaryota; kingdom Metazoa; phylum Chordata; class Actinopteri; order Siluriformes; family Bagridae; genus Tachysurus; species Tachysurus vachellii. The sequence continues at coordinate 14,303,851 of NC_083483.1, forward strand.
GTATTCCATCTCCCGTAGTGTCATCTGGAAGGGCTTGGGCACCGTCACCTGTGGACACCAGCCTACCTCTTTTGTCCTCCCTTTTCCTTTTTTAGACCTTTGAACTTGGTTTGGTTCCACTATGGATCGATGGTCACCTGGATGATTCTCTAGTGATGCCGAGGAAGGTTTCGGCTTTTTTTGGGACATTTTATCAACACGGAAACCTTGCCACATATTTTTGATGTATTCTTTTGGTAAGCTGAGAAGATCTTTTGTAATGTTTTGATCGACATGGTCACCTCGAACGTTGCAAACCTCGTCCATGTAGGTGTCGCTTCTGAGCTCATGGGCTGAGTGAGACTTCTTCAGTTTTCTTCCAGTCGTACCATTTGTCTGATGATACTGCAGCCTAGAGCCAAGCAAACGACAATTAAACAAATTTACTTCAGCACCACTGAAGAAGAAATACATTCTAATATGAAATGCAACATATCTCTCACTCTCTCACTCATTTTCTACCGCTTATCCGAACTACCTCGGGTCACGGGGAGCCTGTGCCTATCTCAGGCGTCATCGGGCATCAAGGCAGGATACACTCTGGACGGAGTGCCAACCCATCACAGGGCACACACACACACTCTCTTTCACTCACACAATCACACACTACGGACAATTTTCCAGAGATGCCAATCAACCTACCATGCATGTCTTTGGACCGGGGGAGGAAACCGGAGTACCCGGAGGAAACCCCTGAGGCACGGGGAGAACATGCAAACTCCACACACACAAGGTGGAGGCGGGAATCGAACCCCCAACCCTGGAGATGTGAGGCGAACGTGCTAACCACTAAACCACCGTGCCCCCGAAATGCAACATATGCTACACTCTAATATGGAGTCCAACATAAACTCAATCGTCAAAAAGCCCCAGCAGAGGATGTACTTTCTACGTTAATTAAGGAAGTACGGTCAGCCACAGGAGCTGTTGATCCTGTTCTACACTGCAGTCATTGAATCTGTCCTGTTCACATCCATCACCATCTGGTTTGGTGCAGCAACTAAACAGGACAGAAACAGACTGCAACACACAGTAAAAACAGCAGAACAAAATAATTTGTACTTGTGCGATACAAGAACCAGAAACCGGGCAGGAAAAATCACTACTGACCCTTCGCACCCTGGACACAACCTCTTTCAGCTCCTCCCTTCTCTCAGGCGCTACAGAACTCTGCTTACTAAAACTGCCAGACACAGGAACAGTTTCTTTCCCCAGACAATCACCCTGATTAACACCTCACCATAATTATATTCCCTTCTTCTTATCTATAAGTGCCACATTATCAGGACTGTCAGTCATCACATCATCTGTATATTACACACTACTGCTGCTGTATATTGTACAAAGGCATAATATTGCACAATATTGTTATTTGCACGCCCACACTTTATGTACATAACTGATCTGTTATATTCTATACTCATATTTTATATATTTTATTCATTCTAAATTCATATTTAATACTCATTCTGTCTATATTGTATCCCATCGTCTGCATTGTCTTGTATAGTTTGTATAGTATAGTGTTATTTATGTCTGTACTTTTGAGAGTCACAAACTGCTGGAACCAAATTCCTTGTGTGTGTCAACATCGACACACTTGGCCAATAAATCTGATTCTGATTCTGCTTCTGAAATTTTAAGAGACATTCCAGATAACCTTCCCCAGAAATCCTTTGCAATTAATAAAGTTATGAAGATCAACAAATTTCCATTTTTAACTTTTGTTCGGGGGGGCACGGTGGCTTAGTGGTTAGCACGTTCGCCTCACACCTCCAGGGTTGGGGGTTCGATTCCCACCTCCACCTTGTGTGTGTGGAGTTTGCATGTTCTCCCTGTGCCTCGGGGGTTTCCTCCGGGTACTCCGGTTTCCTCCCCCGGTCCAAAGACATGCATGGTAGGTTGATTGGCATCTCTGGAAAATTGTCCGTAGTGTGTGATTGCGTGAGTGAATGAGAGTGTGTGTGTGTGTGCCCTGTGATGGGTTGGCACTCCGTCCAGGGTGTATCCTGCCTTGATGCCCGATGACGCCTGAGATAGGCACAGGCTCCCCGTGACCCGAGGTAGTTCGGATAAGCGGAAGATAAATTAATGAACTTTTGTTCACAAGGAAAATGTTTTCAATCCAAACAACAAATCAGCAACCTGAGAAAGTAAAAAAACACAAGAACTTACAGACAGACTCTGTCACGGTTCCTCAGAGGTTCACTGCCCTGTAGCTCAAGTTTCTTAAGGTACATGAGCTCAAGGTCAGCCATGGTGCATAGGTGAGCTCTCCTCAGCTGCTCCAGCTGGCGGTAGTACTGCTCATTAGAAAGGTACAGCTCACGCAGGTCGATGTGATCGTCCAGTTTACAGCGATCTGTAACCGGCAGAGTGCGGCTGACTTTAGGGTGAGTGCCATCAGTGCCTGGGTCTGATTCTGAGTCAGACTCCTTCTGAAAGTAAGAGAGAAATGGATCAAAGGTTTGGATGACGTTGTATTTATTTATATATTTAATATATATTTTAAGTGATCAAAAAAGAAAGAATGTCTCTACACATAGGATACTAATATTAGTTTGCGAATTCTTCTGACGTAACACGATGTCTTTTAAACAAACAAACAAATGAAAGCTCAGAGGTCAACTACGCAGCTTATAAACCAGATTCTACACCAATTGGATACTCCTTGTAAAAAAATAAATAAATAAACAAAACAAAGAAACGTACAGAGACGTGTATAAATAACAAACCTATTTATATTGCGAAAGCCCCATAATGGTCAGAAAACGAATTTTCTTTTATATTTTGATAGTTATATGTTTACAGTTTATTTTTTTTTTTTGGTTGCTGTCACTGGGACCTCAGTTTTTAGTTTCATTCCCATTCATGTACCACATGTTCTATGTACACTATATATCACGATGTCTATAAATCCTCACACGTCCTCGATCCTTAGATGACGGCTTACAAAGTGCTGACACTGGAGACTCCTTCCACAAACGCTAACACGCATCTCTTTAAAGAAAGCTTTACTGCGTGAACGACGACATGTTTTTCTTTGATAAATAACACCACGTACGCGATCAGATGTTAGCTGCGATACTGTTGGAGCTCCTGTTACCAAAACAACACCTGGGTGATCAGAATAAATTCACTGTGGTGTAGAATGTAATGATTTGTGTAACGTGTGATCGATACCGGTCGGTGTCGTGTGAAGGCTCCCCCTGCTGGTGAGGAGTGATTAAAACACTACACACTCATCTGCTGACTATGAGACAATTAGAATAATGAATTAAGAATTTCTTTGAAGATTAATAAAGTTCTCTCTCATCATATCTTATCTAAAAAAATGTGCATTAGGTAAAATTAGTCTTTAGTAATAGTTTGTAGGTGAATTAGACAGAGATTTGGACCCCCCCCATTTCCCCAAAGCCCCGCCCACCTTCCCCAAAGCCCCGCCCACCAGTATCTACACTGTAGACCTGAGTCTCTGTTAAATGACTAACGGGAGCTTCATTCAAACACCTTTCAGGACCGGAAGCCACTTTTCCAAACAGATTTTTATTACTTTTTGTCCTTTATTTCATGCTCTACATTTGAATGTTACCTTTAAAAGTAAAAAATATATATAAAAATAAATCGCCTATTAAAACGTATTTATTCCTGGTAAACACTTTATAGTGTATATTCATTATTTCAGAGATTAGAAGTGAAAGGAAATTATTACATATTTCGGTCTGAACCTAAACCGGAAGTTCCTTTCAGAACCCACCTGTCCTCCATCCGTTATTACCGGAGCCGCACGCGCTCTCTCGTATAAAGCCAGCGGGACTTTTGTGTGCGGGTCCACCGGTGTTTTCAGACAGGACGTGACGAGCACGTTAGCGCGATGGGAACCGTCCATTTTTACATCGAAAACCAAACAAAACCCAATAAAACGAACACAAGCCGTTGTTTCCTCCCGTTGCTTCTGTCAGGACTCCTTAGCAACGGCGGCGCGTGGGATTAAGTCAGCGGTCCAATCACAATCCGAGTTGCAATCCCTATTGAAGTGCACTAGATAAGGCACGCGACAGCTCACTTAGTGCCCTACGTAGGGAACAACAAGCAAGCGGTTTGGGATCGAGCCAACAGGCACGGGACAAGAGTAGTAAATGAGATTAAAGCGGCTTTTCTTTTCTCCTCTAAGCGCGATAAAGGAGAAATGTCCGCACAATGAGACTTTTATTTTGTTATTGTATGACAACAAACCGTACACTTAGACTTAGACTGTACACTTTAGACCCCACGAGGCTAATGTTGCTAACATGCTACAGAGCAGCACAACTACCAAGTTTAGCATCAGCACACGTTCAGGGCTTTTTTTCAAGAAGCATCAGATCGGTGTGGCGATAATGAAGCGAAGCAAAGAGAACTCAGGAGTCCAAAAAAAAAAGTTTATTAAATTACGCAACGTAACATCTACAGATAGCTCATGAACAGTTGGTCATGGCGAGGTGCTTGTTGAGGTCCCCACATCGTTCAGCAGCGGTGCTTCAGTCCATCGGTGCTCTCGTCTTGCCCTTATAGCGTGTTCACCTGCAGAGGAACGAGAGCGACAGGAGCGCGTTTAATCCCGCAGATCAAACCAGGCAGGCTGCCCACCCATGTCAGACGTGTTTAAATCATCGCTTCATGTGTTACTTACAATGTCGTCAATCTTAAGAATGCTGCGCACTGTTTCTGTGGCGAGGGTCAGGGCGCTGATGGAGACCAGCAGAGGCTGGACCACCAGTTCCTCCAAGATGTTAGAGATGCCACCCTGATGAAGAGAGAGAAAACCTTTACCCCAACTGTATAAGAACTTACAACACAAATTCTCTGACTGGAACATAATGATAAATGAACAAAAAGCACAACGGGTCAATCATTAACACACTAGAACCTGCAACAACTGTTGCAAAGTTCTCTTCTAGAAGAAGAGCAAAACGCTCCAGGACTTACAGGAATATAATCGACTTCTATTTGGTTCCATCAGCACAAGCCTAAATTATTTCATTCCTGACTTGTTGCCATGGTTTCACTGTTAGCGTGAAAAACACGAGGTTGTGTGCATGCCCACCTTGCGCACGTTGATGCCAGCTGTCTTCTCACCCTGAGCGTGTCTGTTGCGTAGCTCGGTTACAGTGGAGATTGGGTTAAGCCCGGCGTTCTCAGCCAGTGTGGAGGGAATGACCTCCAGGGCGTCGGCGTAGGCGCGAACGCAATATGCCTCCATGCCACCCAGAGAGCGGGCGTACTCAGCCAAGCGCAGAGCCAGCTCGATCTCCGGAGCGCCGCCACCTGCGATAAGAGCTCTGAAAGGACGAGAGGCGACTTGCATCAGTAACACGACTCCTCACATGGTAATGAACATTCATAACCTTGGTTCCATCTGCTTTTAGAAATATGTTCATAAAGGTTTGTGTTGTTAAACCTATAAACTGTAGGTTTTCTGGACAGTTAATGTTATAAGCAGGGGACAGTGCCAATACACTATATAAAGGGACACATACAGGTGCACACACACCTTTTTTTGACAAGGCAGCGGATGACACAGAGAGCGTCGTGGATAGAACGCTCAGCCTCCTCGATCACCAGCTTGTTGGAGCCGCGCACCACAATGCTTACGGTCTTTCCAGGATTGGCACAACCAGTGATCTACACACACAAAGTCAAGAAATAGCAGTGTGATGACAACAGGGCTGTCAACATCAAACCCTTTCATGATACTGATACTGAAGCCGTTCTCAGAACAGGGGATCTCACCTTGACCAGTTTGCCCGAGCCGTCCAGGCTCACCTCCTCAACCAGCTCGGCCGAGCCCAGCATCTCCGCCATGAACTGGTCAATGTGGGCGATGGGTTTAGTGCCGATCGTCTGGAACAAACCGACACAGCGCTGTTTATAGCAGCTACAAAATGACGTGGATAAAACGGCATCACTTAGAAACGGCAGACATGCGTAAGTTTATTAGACGTGTTAGAAGAGTTCGCCGCACTGTAGGATTTTACTTGAAGCTCCATCTGAGAAAGCAGACTGAAGCACAGCGGGTTCTCACCTTGCAGATGAACTCGATCTCGTCTCTCTCGATGTCCTTCACCACCATGATCTTCATCTTGTTTAGGAAATGAAGAGCAAGATCGCTCAGCGCATCCCTGAAACGACACAGCGGCTCTGCTCTTTAAAGTCACGCTTAGTGCTTTACACAGTAGACATGAACAATCGGTAACTCGCATATCTACGTTATATAGTTTGATTATGAGAAATGAAAAGTACATAAAAAAAAAAAACAACATTTTTTTTTGAAGCAGAACTGTTATTCCGGTGTTAGTTTGTCTTCTTTTGCTACCTGAGGATAGACTTCTGGATGAGCAGGACGTTGCAGCCGGCTTTCTTAATCTGTTTGATCAGGTTGAGGATGTAAGCTCTCTCCTCGCGGAGCACACGGTCCATCTGTGCATAATCCGACACAACGATCTGGTTGTCCATCTAAACCCAGAGAAAGGACATAAACCAAATGATTTTAATATCAAATTTAAAAAACGAGGACTTTCGGTTGCTTTAGGGGTGAAGATCTCCCTCCCTCCCTCTCTCAGGTTGTACGGTGAGATGAGACATATTGACCTGTAGTTTACTGGGTGACTCGGGTAAACGGGTCACATTGCAAAAAATGTTAATTCACAAGGGGGGGGGGGGGGGGAAGAGACTTCGAGGCAGACAAAGAAAGAAAATGGGGGGAGGAAAGAAAGAGAGGAATCTGTGTTTATTTAAGCAATAAACCGTGTCTGGTTTCGACCCTATGATGTGAAAAGGATGTGGTTTCTGTACGTACATCAGTCTTGGGAGGAGACAGACAGAACTGGATCAGACCGATCTTGGCCTTCTCAACTCGGGACACTCCGCTGTTCACCACCTTCTGGGTCAGAACCAGGCCGTCCACCAGCTCACAGTCGTCAATAGTTCCTCTGAAAAACAACAACCACTATGTGAGCTGAGACCCAACCCCCAACCACAAGAGATCACCACAGCAATGTTTTGTTTATATATATATTTAAGGCAGAATGTTAAAATAAATAAACAAAACAGTTAAAATCACACAGGAACATCAGAAATCTGGTTCTAGAAGCTTCCGTCTCGCTCGTTTGCGCTGCTTGCGACTTACCCGAGCTTCTTGACGATGTTGATGTTGTGGAGGTCGACGCTGGTGGCGGTGGCCGGGTCGATGACCCTCATGACGGCGTCCACGCTCATGGGGGCGAGCAGGCTGGAGTACTGGGACACCACTTTGGAGCACAGCGATGTGGTGGCGCTGTTGAGCAGAGTCTCACGGTCGCTCAGCTCCACGGGCTGGCTGATGGAGATCAGGATCTCCACACCCTTTTCCACCGCCTTCTGGAATGACTCAGAAATGGTGGTCGGGTGGATGCCTGGGGAAACGACCCAAACAGAGGACATCTCACCGTAGTTCTCGCCACATGTATTAATGTGACGTGTATTAAAAAAAAAATCTTCACAACAAAATATCCGTTTAAGTTTTTTAGTGTAAAGTGATACAGTTGAGATCATCACCAAATACCACAAATGTGTACAAAAAGAATCAGAGTTTTATCTAAATATAAAACAGCCCTGTACGTGTAACCTGTAGGATGATGGAGCGTGTTAAAAAATGTTGATGTTTATGTACCTTTCTGTAGCAGCTTGGAGCAGGCGTCTAATAGAGCTCCGGCGATCACCACCACCGACGTAGTGCCATCGCCAGCCTCGATGTCCTGAGCCTTGGACAGGTCGACCAGCTAAAACACACACACACACAAAATAAGTGTTTCCTTTTCCATATTGTTCCTGAGACTCTACAGAAACAGGATGAAGTCATCTCACCATCTTAGCTGCAGGGTGAAGGACCTGCATCTGATTCAGAATGGTGGCTCCGTCGTTAGTGATGGTGACGTCTCCTTTCCCATCCTGGATCTACGATACAAGGCAGCGTCGTCATTTTCACAAACAAAGCAACCCTATACAGAGTCTGTCTAAATATCACATATTAAAGAGTCAACGGATCCACGCCGATTGAGGGGTGGACCGTTTACGACTGTAAAGTGAGACATTTATTTACTAAAACAAACATCTTATCAAAAACATTTAAAATTCTTATTTTATGTAGAAGGTTGTTAAAGCTTAAAAACAGGAGATTTATATAAAGTTACGATAATGCTGATGTACTGCCAGCAATTGGATTTTTTTTTTTTTTTAAGAAATATGAGCAAAGATAGAGGACGAAGAGGAAAAAAAAAAACACAGTAAGAAAATAACGTACCATTTTGTCCATGCCTTTAGGGCCGAGACTTGTTCTGATGGCATCGGCAACAGCTGTCGAACACAAAAACGCACACGTCAGCATTAATACACGTCAGTGACACGCTCTTACCTCAGTGTATCAATTTATCACCAGTGCTTGGCTGCATAAAGTCGGTCAACTCTGTTATTAATCACAAACACGCAGAAATCTAAATCGGCACGAAGTCGGTCACTGATGCGACTCGGATTATTTCCCTCAAAAACAGTCAAACGTTTTAAAAGCCAACAGAGGACGGCGTGTCGTGCTTTTTATCCGTTTGTAGTAACCTCGGGTCTAAACAAGTCCTGTAAGGTAAATGAAAGTTGACAGGTAGGTTGTCAGGAAGCGTCGACACCAAGTCAAGAAGCTGCAAACAGTGCAGGACAAAAGACAAGACAGTGCAGGACAAAAAAAAATTACGAGACAAAACACAAAAGACGACAATACACAGAAACAGCTGAATAAACCTTCCAACACACGCTTCCAACTAGACGTACTAGAGCTTTCTGAGGCACGTAAAACACCAGCCACGTAACTATTGGACATTTTCAGCGCGAGGGTCGTTACAGGATTGTTGAGATATCGTCGATATCGGAGGTAAAGTATCGCACGTATCGAGTATCGCGATGCGCCACAGCGGTCACACCGTCCAGCCCTGAGATACACAAACATGGCGAGAGAAGAGGCGTCGCTGCACCATCACCATACAAGGCGATTTAACCAGGAAGCTTCTGTTATTCTTAACAATACTGAATCAAAGCGATGCTTTACTCAGTACTCACTTAGCATTGCTAGCTTCATAAGCCTTTATATAGCATCCGTTATAGAGTATAACTGCACAGTCAGACGCTAGTTAGCATTAGCAGAGCACTTCAGCTGTAAAACGAGGCGTAAATTAATAATAAAAAAAAAGACACTTTTTCCAGCGCCGATTTTGCTAAAACGAATCTGTGCCGGTTGATTCACTGAATCAAAGCGATTCGGTACTCAACACACAATTAGCATTGCTAGCTCACCAGAAGCCTTTATATAGCATCCGTTATAGAGTATAACTGCACAGTCAGAGGCTAGTTAGCATTAGAGCTATAAAATGAGGTGTAAATGAATAAAAAGTCACCTTTTCCAGCGCCGATGTTGCTGAACCGAATCTGTGCCGGTTTGTCCCGGTCCACATAAGCGCCTCTGTTGTTCTTGTTCCTCGGCACCGTTATAGCGGCTTCGGGCATCTTTAATCTGTATGTGCGTTATTAAATACAACAGATTTGTGTGTGATGTGTGTTTAAGGAGCACGTCGGCACTCACTGCTGACCGTCACACCGCTCCTACGGCTCGGATGGCTGCGGATTCGCTCCGGTTCTGCGTCCGGTAGATTACAACAGAACCTTCTAGAAGAACCACCGGCTGCGAAAGGACCAGACGGCGACGGCGCACCCTGATGACGTCAAAGCAGGAGGCGTATTATATGCCGATAAATAAATAATAAAACACACGTTTTAATGTGGTACGTTGTGTGACTTTGCTTTTTTTTTATATATTATTAATCAACATTAACGATCAATTAATAACATTAACCGATAAAACCAGTTCGACTTGACGCCTTATGCTAAGCTAACGTTAGCGCTCGAGGAGCCTTGTGGAGTCTGTAATGATGATCATAAACAAACTAAAGCTTTACTGACGCACTGTGAACGTCTGACGCGCTGAAATAAAAGGTAAGTTTAGGTTAAACGTGTTAACTGTGAGTGCTGTTTAGTGCACAAACTGAAACAATCACGTGTTTTGCTCAACCGGTGCAAAGTGAGCTCATGATCTGATCTGATCCACTGTCTCTAAATGTCCTATCTGTCTCTAAATGTCCTATCTGTCTCTAAATGTCCTATCTGTCTCTAAATGTCCTATCTGTCTCTAAATATCCTGTATGTCTCTAAATGTCCTAGATGTCTAAATATCCTGTATGTGTCCTAGATGTCTCTAAATGTCCTAAATGTCCTGTATGTGTCTAAATGTCCTGTATGTGTCTAAATGTCCTATCTGTCTCTAAATATCCTGTATGTGTCTAAATGTCCTAGATGTCTCTAAATATCCTGTATGTCTCTAAATGTCCTATCTGTCTCTAAATGTCCCGTATGTCTCTAAATGTCCCGTATGTCTCTAAATGTCCTAGATGTCTCTAAATATCCTGTATGTCTCTAAATGTCCTATATGTCTCTAAATGTCCTAGATGTCTCTAAATATCCTGTATGTCTCTAAATGTCCTAGATGTCTCTAAATATCCTGTATGTGTCTAAATGTCCTAGATGTCTCTAAATATCCTGTATGTGTCTAAATGTCCTAGATGTCTCTAAATATCTTGTATGTCTCTAAATATCCCTGAGCTCTTGTATCTTAAACCAAACCTAATTAATCACCTTTATTTGGCACATATGTGATGTCTGGGTTGCCAGATCTGAAGTCAGACACACTGTTTAAGTTCAACATCATGTCTATCAAGATCAACATACCTTTCACAGTAAGGTCCAGAGCTTCAGGATGTGCGTCTGCGTATCTAACATCACCTGATATCACGTCATCGTCATTATTCTGCTATTCTGTTGTAACCCTAATTGTCTTGTTGCCATTTTTCAGGGGTTCATCTACGACAAACTAGAACATAGCTGCGTCACAGGGGCCTCTGCTCGTTCTTTCGACTTTCGGGATGTACGAAGTTTGAGTTTGAGAACTTCTCCGTCGTCATATGTATGCAAATCGATAAACGGAGCGTTAGACAAACATCCAGTTACTTTTAATATCTCCTTGGTGCAGAATATTGGGACAGAATTTGGCCAAACTGATAAATATAATTGTATCTCATCAGGAAAGAAGTGAAAGCCAGTGTTATGCTCCAGAGGACTGTATTTATAAAAGAGCTTTGCATTGTGTTAGGAGTAACAGACCCGTCACCGGTGTGCTCAGAGGTACTCAGAGTATTTATGACCTCCAGACAACAGGAAACCTTCCACAGAAGATCTGGTAATTCTTGATTTGTCTGTCTCTTTGTCCGTCAGAGATTTCTTTCCCTCCGTGATGCTGTCACTTAAAGATAAAGACCGTCCAGTCATCAGGAAGCTGCTGGTGGCTGGCTGCTGTGGAAGATGCGTCCTCAGGTTCTGTTGTGTGGGAAAATATTCTTCATATCAGCAGTCATGTGAGGTGTGTCTGTGTGTGTGTGTGTGTGTGTGTGTGTGTGTGTGTGTGTGTGTCACTCTGTATCATCACACCGTGAGCTATGAGCAGTAGACACATTTTTTTTTTTTGTACGATCTATTTAGCATCAGCGTTTACTTATTTGTTCGTGCTTCTGTGTAGGACATACGTAAAGAGCTGTTAGCGTTCCTCGCTGAGGATGATGGCGAGCAAACTCCCGATGCCTCAGGAGAGACAGAGACGGAGGATCAGCCGTGTAAGAAACCGAAACTGGAGTCACCCGAGTCGTCGTCGGGTGAGAACATGAGCGCGGAGGGTTTGTCGGAGCCTCCAGGGGTGTGTGTGGCGTGTGTCGGGCTGCTGCAGAACTTCTGCGATCAAAGTTACGCCAAGCAGGTGAGTAAAGGATTGTGGAGTATTCACGTGAACGTTTACATACATCGAAATGTTATTAACATAAGTGTGTGATATCGCAAGAAAATTGCAAACACAATATATATGCTGTTACATACAGTGCCTTACATAACTGATCGATACAGTGAAGCACGGTGGTGGTGGCGGCGGTGGCGGCGGCATCATACCGAGTTAACGCTGGCCCATTGGCGGCTTCTCTGATTAATCTGTGCTGTACTCCGTCTCCACCTCTTATTCTTATTTTATTAGAGGAGAAGATGGTCGACTCTAAAAGAAGCCAAAACTGTCTCATATTTTTTTTTCATTCTTTAAAACGAATCCATCTTTTTTATGCTGTTGTTTGTGATATTCAAAATTTGTGATATTTAAAAAAAAACAATTCCTGATTGATGCTTTCTTAGAACTTCTATTTTATAGCTCCTTAGCCTTCATGGTGCCGTTTGTTGTGTAGACGTGTCCTTTAACACACTTTCAGTTACCCGAGATCACGTGACACACAGATCGATATGGATGTTAAAGTTTTTTTTTCTGAAGGTGTCCGAGGCCGTGAGTAAAGGCGACTACCAGTTTGACAGTCTGATGCTGGCCGTGTCTCTTCCCGCTCAGCTGTCCGTCAGAGAGGTACGCTGGCCTCTGCGTCGCACGCTTCATCGATTTGCTGTTTAATCTCATACTCTGTACGATTCTTAACCATCGCACTCGTTTTGCAGCACTCCTGCTGGTTGCACATCAAGAAGGAAGTCAGGTATGTGAGCAGCACATGTTTTCTACTCTGATTGGTTTTCCCATTTGGAAAATGCTGATTCGTTCATTTTGCTCAAATGTCTGGTCTCGATCGTGCAGCCTAGTTTATAACATATTTAGAAAAAGAACTCCATACTACTTTTTAACACTTCTTCTACTTAATAAGCGACGACGGGACCTAACATCCAACCTTGAAATTCTATCGTTTTAATTTTATGATTTTATTTGTTAATATTTTTTATATTTACATTTATGGCATTTAGCAGACACCCTTATCCAGAGTGACTTACAACTGAGCAACTGAGGGTTAAGGGCCTTGCTCAGGGGCCCAGCAGTGGCAGCTTGGTGGACCTGGGGTTCGAACCCATGACCTCCGATCAGTAGCCCGACACCTTAACCACTGAGCTACCACATCCCCCATTTTAGTATCAGAAATACGATATGTGTCGTTCTGGGCTCCAAGATTCAAATGAGTTAATAAAGTAGAGGTAGTATAGGTGATTAGAGGAGAAATGGCACATCACTTCCTGTTGTTCTTTAGGTCAATATAGGGCTCTGTAACCCTAGTTCTGGACAACTCTGTGCATTATAGTGTTTTGTCTCCTCAAACTCACCCAGAAAGGAACACACCAAAATCAGCAAAGAAGTGGGAACCCAGGACCAGAAGAATACTAAATTAGTGTTTGGGCTCAAATGAATAAGCACGGATGCTGCATTGAGAATGTACAGAATATTATTATTATGGAGTATTTGCACCATGTGCAACAGGGAGAAGAGCATGTATATCGATAAGGAGGACGTGGTTCAGGTGAAGGATGCCTTCAAATGGGCAGTACAGGGACTCTTGGGCAAAGAACTGGGAGCACCGGTGTTCACTAACGTAAGTGTTCCTATTGCTAACGTCAGCTTTAAGGTCAATTTTAGTCCTAAAATCCGATTGGTCCGTGTATTTATATATGATGTAAACGTATCTTGCTGATTGAAGTCATTTCCTATGCTAAAGCTTAATGTCCTGTTTCATTCTTCAGAGTGCGTTTGAGGTCAGTGTGGGTTTCACACATCCAGAAACAGATGGAGACTGCCACTTCCTGTATGTCTCCTCTCTTCCTATCTTCTTACTTTTTTTAATTTTTTCATTAGCAGCTTTCCGAATGTGGTTAAGTTGAAGATCGTTGTTTCGTTCGCAGGGCTACGGAGTGTCCGGATTGCTTTAAGCCGACTAAAAACAAGGCTGTAAGTACTTAACACTAGTGATTCTGTTCATTTCCTGTAATAAAAATCTTACAACAAACCTTTCCTTCCCGTCTTAATGATTCTCGTTCGTTTTTTTTGTTCGAAAGTCTGTTGCCATGGTTACATTCTAACACGCTGACGGTACAGTCGTTCTGTATGCTCGATGTATGCTAGTTATGACCAAGCGAGTAGGATTTAGTTTGCTTTTGATCAAAGACTGTGTTTATTGGGCTCGATTTGGCTTTTCGCCAGTCTGTGTTCACTAGGATGGCGGTGGTGAAGGCATTGGAGAAGATCTTGGATTCAAAGTTCCTCAGGTTCGTACTTCGCCTTGACCTTCTTACTGTAACCGAAACGGTAGTCACGTGTTTGTCCGAAAGTGGGCACAATATGGGCGTCCATATTTCCTGACATCTTTGCTGTGCGTCTCTCTAGACATTACCCGTGTCCACCTGTCTCACCCTCCAGTCTGTGCACTCCACTTGAGACAACATGTCTGCATGCGTCTGTCTTTATAGCAGGTAAATCTCTTTCTCTCTGTTTTAAGTCTTTGTCAAAGACTTTTGTGGTTGATCTTGTTTTTTTTTCTTCTTTCTGTCATTAGGGAGGTATAATAAGTTCTCCCGGGAGCTTCCTCAGACCCCCTGGGTGATAGACGGAGAGAGACGGATGGAGGGATCGGTGGAGGAGTTGATCGCCAATCCTCTTCTCTCTGCCTTCAAAGCTGATGGTAGTGAGAACCCAACCCAAGGCTTTTATATCTAGAATACAAATAAATCGCAAATATCTTGCATTACATTTGGCACAATTTTTCTTCTGACACATCAGGTATTTATCCTGGGGTTAGTGGAGGTTTTGGGTCTTTCAGGATCAGAGATTTTTACTTACATGACCCAGCTACATGGGGGGGACACGGTGGCTTAGTGGTTAGCACGTTCGCCTCACACCTCCACGGATGGGGGTTCGATTCCCGCCTCCGCCTTGTGTGTGTGGAATTTGCATGTTCTCCCCGTGCCTCGGGGGTTTCCTCCAGGTACTCCGGTTTCCTCCCCCAGTCCAAAGTCATGCATGGTAGGTTGATTGGCATCTCTGGAATTGTCCGTAAAATTGTCCGTAGTGTGTGAGTGTGTGAGTGAATGAGAGTGTGTGTGTGCCCTGCGATGGGTTGGCACTCCGTCCAGGGTGTATCCTGCCTTGATGCCCGATGACGCCTGAGATAGGCACAGGCTCCCCGTGACCCGAGGTAGTTCGGATAAGCTGTAGAAGAAGATGAATTACCCAGCCATGGTTGATCAGAATACTTGGTTCACTGCATTTAACCCATATTCGTCTATAAGTCTTCTTTGCCGCTTAATGGCTCTCCTGTTTACCGCCACCACAACATGTAGCCTGTAGGCTCTGATGAGCGACTGGACTGCCATGAGGGACCAATCCTCTGCAGTCCACATGGTTTAGTTTGCACATGATATTTAATCGCCTGGGACAACAGATTTTAATACATGACTTGTTCCCTCTCATTGACCTCCTATATCTTGGTCAACTTTCAGCTACAGTTCTTGGCTTGTTGAAAAGTATTTTTGGGGTAACTGCTTTTGGACCTGCCACTTGTAGGGTCACTGTCATTTATTGAGAAATGTAATAGAGCTCCTAGACTTACCTCTTCTGCCCCTCAGCACATGATCATGGTTCTCTGAAGACTCTGGATCAGCAGCTCCATTGTTCCGCTGCTGTTACACAGTAGGCATTCTGTCCAAACGTCTTCCTGTACAAGCTTATGCTGATCAGAAGGTCGTGAGTTTGAATCCCAGGTCCACCAAGCTGCCACTTCTGGGCCCTTGAACAAGGCCCTTAAACTTCAATTGCTCAGTTGTATAAATTTAAATAAACATAAGTCACTCTGGATAAGGGAGTCTGCTAGATACCGTGCATTTAATGTAAATGTTATGCATTTCCTTGCCTTGGGTACTGTAGTGCCCTACTCCCTGCCCTACCTCTACCAAACCCAGCTTTTCTGGGAACCAGAGCTTCTACCAGTCTGGATTTTATATACTTCCTCTGCGCTTTAGGTCCTTCCTGTTAACACCTTGATTCAAGCATGTGAAACCTGGGATTAGTTTGAGATCTCGTACAGTTAGATCTCACTCTAGATGTGGATGTCTGGATCTCACCATGGATGTGCCACTCAGCCAAGGCTTGGTCTGGTGCCTTGTAAAGGGAACTGCTGTTGAGCCTCTGGGGCAACCGCAGGAAGAGGTCATAGCCGACCTTCTCGTCTCTTGTCGATCAGCACCAGCCAGATGATGCACCGAATGGTGCCATGTTGGTAGATCATAGAATCAAATATGGTGTTCACTTACAAACTTCAGTATTGGAGTTAATACTTGTTGGATGTAGTGTATGCACTCTCTGATTGTTTAAGGCAGGCACTCATTTCCAGGGATTTCAGAACAGCGTAACAGATATTGCATCATCGTGTAGGCGTGGCCTATTTGATAATCTAACCCTAACCCTAACCCTAGCCCAAACCTTAACCATAGTTATTTGTTGTTTATTTGTTTTCTAAAATAAATCTACCTGTATGACTGCTTTGTCCTTCGTAGTATGCTGGGTTTTTTTTTTTGAAAGAGGGCGCTTTTCCAAGACCTCCGGAAACACGCCCACTTTACGTCGTGGTAATGAAACCACTGGAATTTAGTGAATGCCGATTGTTCAATTTGCAGGTTTTAACTTCTGCTCATCCGGGAGAGAAGACGTGGACGTACGGACCTTAGGAAACGGTGCGTCACAGTCCTGAGATTTATGTTTATATGTGATGTGTGTATATATATTGTGAATCACGGTGGTGGGAGCGTCACATGGAAACCAAAGGAAACAACACTGAAATTGCTAAATAGATATTAAATCAATGTTAAATATTCTAAAGACTAAGCTGAAGAATTCATTTATCTGTATTTCTCAATGAATGTAACATCAGAAGCTAATACTTTCTGAGTATGTTGTGCCAGAGCAGGGAAAAGTAAACCTCTGGAACGTGAGTGACACGGTGTTGTGTCTCCTGCAGGACGTCCGTTTGCCATCGAGCTCCTGAATCCACACAGAGCGAAGTTTAACAAAGCCGAAATAAGACAACTTCAGGAGGTACTGAACTGACCGAAACGTCTCTCTCCAGGCAATCATCTGATCATTCGTTATTCATTTTCTCCTCATCACTCATGTCTGTGCAGACGATCAACGCGGCCTCCGAAAAAATCCGAGTCCGAGACCTTCAGATCGTAACCAGGTGTGTGAGAGACAGTATAAAAAATAAATATGGTTTGCATAGCTACATTTCTGAGGATTCGCTCACGTGTCTGTAGAGAAGCTACGAGTCGGATGAAAGAGGGAGAAGAGGAAAAGACTAAGTCCTACAGCGCCCTCATCTGGACACAAAAGTCTATAACACCAGCCGATCTGGACTTTTTGGAAAGTGTCAAGGTTACGATTTTCACTATTCATGACAATTTTCATATTCACTTTTCGCAAGCTTCGCATTATGTCACTGAGCAGCCACAGGACAGGAAAGTGTGTATAGTAGATATATGGTGTGTGTGGGTGTGTGTGTGTGTAGGAACTGAAGATCGATCAGAAAACCCCACTCAGAGTCCTCCATCGCAGGCCGCTCGCCGTCAGACAGAGACTCATTCACTCCATGTGTGTGAGCTACCGAGATACACACCACTTCACACTGCAGCTGCGCACCCAGGCTGGGACGTATCCTTAAACACACACACACACACACACACACACACACAAAACTGCTTTGCCCTTATTTCTGATGGCTGATTTTAAAATCATTTACCAGCCGATAAACAGACAGAACGCTAACATTTCCTTAATGAGTCACCAAACAGATACATTAAAGAGTTTGTTCACGGAGACTTCGGCCGGACGAAGCCCAACCTCGGTGCCCTCATGGAGACAGAGGTGGACATCCTGGAGCTGGACGTGGAGGTTTGTTTCATCGCGCCGCAACCTTTAAAATGGCTCTGAACGAGATTTTAAACTAATCTAATAAATCAGGCAAGAAATTTTTGGGGCTTAATGTTTCCTCTGTTTAAGCCACTGAGTCATGGAGGACTCCAGAACCTTTAACCACATCCATTTCAGTGATTTCACAGGTTTTTTCTCTTTTATTAACACGAGCAAACCTTTGTCTTTGCAACTAAAGTCTAAGGCAGCCCGTCATCTTGGGCAGTCAAAATCAGTTTAATAAGCTGCTTTAAGCTCTACATTTAAATGACATTAGAGTTGCATTTTGTTTTAAAGCAGCAATAATCACCGACCACACAGATCGCTGTTTTTTTTTTTTTATTGAGACGGTAACTAAGGGTGTTTTCACATATAGTTCGTTTTAAAAGAACCAAACCCAGTTCACTTAAAGTGAACCAGAAAAGGAACTAGCCGAATGTGACCTCAGTCCGTTTGGTGTTCGCAATATAGTGGACTCAAAAGAGAACCCAGTTCTCTTTTTGGTCCTCTTTAGTATTGAAGTGATCTCAGACCCTTTTGTGTTCACACCTCAACTTCAATAATGTTGTTGTTATTATTATTATTATTATTGTTAGTAAATTATTGTTATTATATTTGATATATTTTGCGAAAGCGGTGCGGCAGGTGGCGGAGTTTTGAGAAAACAGAAGAAATACTTTTATGTTTTTATGTGTTGAGAATAGTTGGCGTTTAATGCCATCCTCTTTCCAAATATCAATAAGTGCACAGCTTTCTTCATAAGACCACACGACTCCGCGACCTGCCATAGCGAAAAGTTTTGTGTTTTCAGCAGTCACAGTGACGGAACACGGCTGCAGGTATGGCAAGCCTCCAGGGACCTCCGGAGGCGGTCTGAGTACGGTTCGCTTCTGGGTCCTTTTAAGGGGTCTCAGATCACATGGTTTGTTCACATGTACACACTGAACCGCTCCGAGAGCGTTTGGAGGGCTCAAACGAACTAGGTGTGAAAACACCCTAAATTGATTCTATTTTATTAGCTTGTATTGCTAACGTTAACCATTGCTAGTGCTTTGACAAATCACGCTTTCATGGAGGTGGCTGTGTTCTTCCTTGCTTTTTTAGCTTAAACATACCCAAAATTCTCACCTCAGCGTCAATAATGCTGGTCCGTTATATTGTGTATTAAATCGAATGTAATAAGTGCTCTTAAAGGTGGGGTCTCCGTTGTTTGAGAAATGCTTCAGAAAACTGAGTCGGGACGACAAACAAAACAAAAATTCAAAACAAACGTGTAGCCAATGAGCAGAAAGGGGCGTGTCTTGTCAATATGGGCAGAGAGAGTGTTCAGTGCGCATGTGTGACATTAGCAGAAAGCGGTTTTAACATTGACATGGAGGATAAAAACAAAGAAAGAAAGAGAAGAAAGACTTACGATAAGGCAAGAAGTAGGACGTGTTAATATAGGATCAGCTTTCCAGCGCTGGAGAGAACTGAAGGAGCAGGAAGTTGGTCACATATTCACAGATTGGAGTTTCCTGAGTCAATAACTCCTGAGCTAAACGCTGTTACTACACAAATAACATCTCTTTTCTATCGTAGTAATGTAGAGACGCAGCTACAACCGTGTTTTGTGTAGTAACAGTGTTTAGCTCAGGAGTTATTGACTCGGGAAACTCCAATCTGTGAATATGTGACCAACTTTACTTAAGACGCCGAGGCACTTTTTTCCTTCTCGATAGGTGAGTAACGTTGGTTTTGCTTTGTTACACAGAACTAATATATGCCTTTGTCCTTTACATGATTATGCTTGTGTGTCATTTTTGCTTGTTTGTTTATCTGCAATCGTATTGTTCTTCCCTTCAGCTATGATAGACACATTTCTTTCCATTAGTTGCCTGTGTTACGTATGTATGTGTGGGCAGAGCTATCAATACAGGGGTGGGACCCAGGGGTGGGTTAGGGGCGTGTTTGTTTTGGTGATTTCAAATGTCAACATTGGCTTTCAAACAACGGAGACCCCACCTTTAAAGTCGTGTTATTGTCGCACCAGCCTGACAGAGAATCACTGACTTTTCATAGAAATAACAGAAGCGCACCACTAATGAACACGTTAGCACCAGAATCACTAAAATCACACGTGTTTCAGCATGAAGTTTTCCTTTAACGCGTGAGAGCGAAAGCTGGAAGTGATGTTAGCATGTTGTTTTAGCATTTTAGTGCCAATCGGCCAGTTTATAACCATGGTGTTTCCTGTGTGTTGTCAGTCTGTGGATGTGGACTGGCCTCCTGCTATACCCGAGTGAGCGACGGAACACATCCTGAGGATTTCTTTGGGGAATTCCCGTCTCCACGGCAAGTTCCTGCACACCGTATTTCCGTGTTGTAGCTCATTACGACGTTGCTGATCGCGTTTATACTTTTAGTAAATCTGTAAATTTTGGACGGGTGTCTGGACCAGGTTGTTCATTTAAGCGTCACAGCCTTGTTTTCTGTACCAGAAGAGCTAGAAATAAGCTGGCTCTATCTTTCTTTTAATTTCTCGCTTAGGAAGTATAATCAGGACACTGATGTTCATCAAGTCTTGTATATTTTCTGTTAATAAACCACCAAAAAAAAAACTTCTTAAAGGATCTATTCGTTTCTCTTTCATACAGTTTGGATTTAAGTGTTACACAGGGTGCCATTACTTTTGGTTCTGCAAATCAGCTGTGTATTTTTAAGTGTTGGACACATCCTTGGTCGTTTTGAGTAAACGTGAGCCGATCCAGGTTTAGATTGCTGCATCGACCTCACTTGATCCAGTGGCTTCCAGAATTAATGGCACCTTTCATTAAAAAGGGCAAAAAAAAATGTGTTTTGTAAGTTTTTGTGTTGTTGATCAGCTGTAGATTGGACATGTAGCACACTGTGAAGGAAGTTATATAATAAATATTGTTTCATTAAGGTGTATATACAACCGAGGGCAAAAGTTTGCATCCCCCCTTATGGGTTTTAAATGGAACAAGGGAAAATGTTAATATTGTTTTAATATACATTATAATTTATTTACAAATCTAAAGACATTAAAACTGATATAAAAGATGATACAGGCATGAACATTTAAAATAAAAGGAGATGGAAATGTATTTATCTCCAATATTAATATCTGAATAAAGTACAATTTGTCTTACTTGTATTTTTTTGTACTGTTATTCTGGATAAACCTGCAAAATTCAAAAGGGGACGCAAACTTTCGCTCAAACGTTTCTTGATCTACATCCAGGTTTATTAGAAAACCAGACAACACAACAGACACAAAGCAGTTAGTTTTTTCCGTCATTTTATTATAACTTAAAATAAATATTACCAAACAGCAACAAAGCAGGAGACTTTACTGTGAACCTGCAGCATCGCTTTGGTATTAAAAACAAACAAAACAAAAATCCCACAGAACAATTTATCAAGTGGCGTCGAAGAACCGGAAAAAAAAAAATCCGTGACGCGTCCTTCGTTTCAAAACGACGCACCTTTCTCACACCTGAAGGAGAGACGGAGCGTAACGGTGGCGTGAGTGAAAAGTAGAACTGTGGTACAAAAATACACTGAAAGGGAGAAAAACAAAAGTCTCATGATACCGATATTTAAAAAACCTTTACGTAGCTTCGTCGTTAGCGAAATCTGCAATACGAAGAGAAAACGTTTCAATTTTAACTTCTACTTTCATCTCATTGGTGCAGATTTTTAAAAAAGGGGCGGGGCTTAAAGACCACAGAATTTACCACAGAGTCTGAATGTGTATCGCGGATCAAGTATCACCGAGTTGAGCTTTGTGAATTTGTTCAATACTGACTTGTACAGTGCAAAGCTACACTCATATGCAGGAGTGCCATTACTTTTGGATCTAGCAACCATCCATATTGAATATTGCGCTTTTAAGTGATTTTGGGGAAACGAGATGTGGTCTGGGTTCCGGTTAGCCGCATGGTCCTTATGTCATCCATCGGTGACCTCCAGAATTATTGGCACCCATGATTTAAAACGAATAAATAAATTAATAATTTCATATATTGTTCTTGCATCTCCAAAACAAATCTATACTGTCCTGGTGGGAGGAGCCTATTCTCTCTTTCTCTCTCTCTCTCTCTCTGCAGTGCTGATCAGAATCGTCTGTAAGCTCATGCATGAGGAAGAGGGCAGACGGCACTTTCTCCAGCGCTGCACCGAGAGCAGACCGAGACGACGTGGCTTATTCCCCCTCGTGTCTCAAAACATACATGCGTCAGCCTTCTTCGACCTCCTCGGTTACCATGACGATCAGCATCCGACAAGAACGTTCGCACGCGTGTAAAATAACCGTAACCCCGTAGATCCGCGCAACCCCGTAGATTTCACAAGCGAAAGGTGGCGACGATTCTGGAGGACACTTTATACCACGTTCTACAACTGAACTGCGTAATGACAGAACAGCAGCCAAAAAATACAAACAAACAAACCCCAAAACAAACAAAAACAACATGTAGAGTAAGAGTTAGATTTGTGTTGTGAAAAGAGTAGCTTGAGTAGTTGATCCTTGATTTGTTTCTTTTCTAGGATTTTACAGAATACAGCGCACGCACAAGCCTTCGTGCGTAACGGTGCTCATCTGCAGTGAGGTTTCTGTACATAGAGCTACCGGGTGTGTATCAGTGCTGGACCATGTGACATTCCAGAGTGTGTCCAGAGTGTCACAGCTATCTATCGCCAGGAACTGTTACAACGCTGCCCGGATTTTATACACGTCATAATTAGAATTTCTCCTATTTAATATATCATCTATAAATATTATCTATATTCATATTTATCTCCGTTGTATGTTTTCCCTCCATGTTTTCATTAAATACTTCTGTAAATGACTATAAAACTTCTGATAAACAGAGCCGCTGTGATCCGGGATCGGGTTTTCGTGTCTTGAATATCTGAGATCTTTACTCCTGGATGAGTGCAAAAGTTTGTACACCTGTAGATGATATTTCAAAGCTGTTTATGTTTGTTAGCTGAAACACTCTCACTCACTCATTTATCTTCTACCGCTTATCCGAACTACCTCGGGTCACGGGGAGCCTGTGCCTATCTCAGGCGTCATCGGGCATCAAGGCAGGATACACCCTGGACGGAGTGCCAACCCATCACAGGGCACACACACACACACACTCTCATTCACTCACACAATCACACACTACGGACAATTATCCAGAGATGCCAATCAACCTACCATGCATGTCTTTGGACCGGGGGAGGAAACCGGAGTACCCGGAGGAAACCCCCGAGGCACAGGGAGAACATGCAAACTCCACAAACACAAGGTGGAGGCGGGAATCGAACCCACAACCCTGGAGGTGTGAGGCGAACGTGCTAACCACTAAGCCACCGTGCCTCCTTAGCTGAAGCAGATTCTCACAAATAACCAAAAAAACGGTTAGAACACCTCTCGGTCTCTCACGTCGGGTCTTCGTACGTCATGTTCGGTTCGTTTTTTTTTTCATTTCAGAATTTCAAAAGTCATAATTATCCAAGTCGTACGTTCGAATCGTTTTTTTGGCTTTAACCCTTTAATCCTTTCATTTCTTTTCACTTCACTGATCGATTTTTTTAATCATGTGTTTTATAAATTAAACTGAATTAAACTGAATGGTGAGTTTTTCTCCCCCCCCCATATTTTCATTCATGATTATTCGATTTCTAGGCTTCGTCTGAAGAAACAAGTAGAAGAAACCAAAATTAGTTTTTTTATACTTACATTTATATTTTAAAACAATCCATGTAATGTTTCAGCACTAGAATTTTTTAAGGATTATAAGGACGGTGATAGTTCTGCATAAATACTCCTTTGTACAACCTTTTTGCACTCAGCTTTGTGGGAGAAAAATTTAGAATCTTGTTCCTCCAGAAAAGAACAAAAAACTGATCCCAGATCAGCGCTCTGACATTCTATACTGTAACTGAGTTTATGTTTAACAGCAAAACCACCTCAAACCTGTCTTTCTCTCTCCGTCTCTCTCTATCTCTCTCTATCTCTCTCTCCGTCACTCTCTCTCTCTCTCCGTCACTCTCTCTCTGTCTTTCCGTCTCTGTCTCTCTCTCTCTGTCTGTCTGTCTCTCTCTCCGTCTCTCTCTCCGTCCGTCTCTCTCTCTCCCCGTCTCTCTCTCTCACTCTCCGTCTCTCTCTCTCTCTCTCTCTCCGTCTCTCTCTCTCTCCCCGTCTCTCTCTCTCCCCGTCTCTCTCTCTCTCTCCCAGTCTCTGTCTCTCTCTCTCTTTCTCTGTCTCTCTCTCCGTCTCCCTCTCTCTCTGTCTCCCTCTCTCTCTGTCTCCCTCTCTCTCTCTCTCTCTGGTTTGAGTAGTTTGTTGCCTGAGTGAGGTTTACGTTACGGTAACTGGCAGTTTTGCGTCCTGTAAATTAAATCTTTCCCTTTTGAACAAAAATAATAACGAGAAACCTTAGTGTCTTTTTCCCGTACACGTTTCCCCGCAGAGTCACAGAGTGCGAGAGGTGGAACGTTAAACCGAGCGCCGCAAGAACACAACAAACAAAAGGTTTTGCAAACCAAGAACCCTGTCTCTCTGTCCACCGGTCTGTCTGCACGCATAAGGCAACATTTTTGGTTTTGTTCCCCAAAACGGCTCTTTAGAACAAACACACGCAAAAACAAAAACAAAAAAAAACAAAAAAACCTATGAGCTCAACATCAATAGTAATACTGATGAACATAATTTAATGCACTGAACAAAAAAAAACAAAAACACAAACAAAAACCAAACAAAAATATTCCCGCTGTAAACAACCACAATGCTGCAAATCTACAAGACTTTCTTCTTTTTTTTTTTGTTCTTTTTTTTGACCAGGTTCAGTCGAACCCATCTGTGCAAAAAAAAACCTTTTTTCCCCACCATCAAAAATAAAAATAAACAAAACCAAAATGAAAACTTCCCCAAGTCATTGAATAATTAAAGAGAAACCAGGAGAAGGAGGAAGAGGAGGAAGGGAAAGAGTGCAGACTTTTCCTAGCATGGCTACGTAATTTCCTTAAATGGCCTCGGATGAAAACACTGGCGCTGGAGAACGAGCGAGCTTCACTCTCGCCCGCTGGCTGAGTAGGAGAACTGTGGGAAATGTGGTCTTCTCTCACTGTCAGCTGAGTCCATGCCGTCCTCATCAACTAGGGACAGAGTGAAGGGTAGGGGTAGGAAAGAGGGAGGGAGAGAGAGAGAGAGAGAGAGAGAGAGAGAGAGAGAGAGAGAGAGAGAGAGAGAGAGAGAGAGAGAGAGAGAGAGAGAGACGGAGAGAGGAGGGGGTGAGAGACACTATTGACTTTAATATCTGAGCATCAACTTGTTATTGCGTGAAGAAGGAACAGAGACATTGTGACTTGCAGATGTGTCGCAATTTCCAGACAATAAAATGTTATCTAAAACTCTACACCATCATCACACCACCTCACACCATCATCATACCATCATCACACCACCTCACACCATCACCACACCACCTCACACCATCATCATTCCACCTCACACCATCTCACACAATCATACCATCTCACACCAACATCATACCATCATCATACCATCTCACACCAACATCATACCATCATCATACCACCTCACACCAACATCATACCATCATCATACCACCTCACACCAACATCATACCATCATCATACCACCTCACACCAACATCATACCATCATACCATCTCACACCATCATCATTCCACCTCACACCATCTCACACAATCATACCATCTTCATACCATCTAACACTCTCACAACACTTCACACCATGTTTATCATCTCACATACAATCTCATACCATCTCACGCCATGTTTATACCATCTCACAACCGCCTCACACCATCTCACACACAATCTCACAACCGCCTCACACCATCTCATACCATCTCACACACAATGTATTTTCATCCAGAATAAAGTCTGGATAATACAATAAAGAGGATTTTCACTTACACTTCTCCGGAGGGGTGATGGTGATGGTCTGAGCCGTGAACTCCTCGTCAAAATATCTGGTGTCTGTCTCAGACGAGACCTGGGGCATAAACGGGGGGATGAGCTGAGAGAGAGAGAGAGAGAGAGAGAGAGAGAGAGAGAGGGAGAGAGAGAGAGAGAGGGTTTAGTTCTTACATGTACAATAGTTTTTGTTTGAACTATAAGTACAGTGTAACCTCATTTACATTCAATCACATAGCCATGGTAACAGTCAGGGAGGTGGAGCCTCATCACGCAAAAACAACACCGAACTGTGTGGCAGTAAAAAATACCTTCATTAACACAAACACCTTCATTAAAGCCCAGCTAGGTTTCAGCTGCACAGTGAAATGCTGGTGTTAAATAAAGCCGCGCGTTCGCTACCTTTTTGTCATAAACGTCCTGCCAGTCCAGCGTAGAGAAGAAACTGTGTCTCATGATCTCTTTAGCATCATCTGGACCTCCTCCCAGTCTGAACACCGAGATTGAATAACATTCATGAACATTTAGGAACATCAGTGATAATATAACAGCACACATCAGCTTAGTGTTTGTCCAGTTAATATAATGCAGAAGAACAGCAGAAACTTTTCTGTAAATGATTCCATTAGAAACAGATACAATTAAAAATTCATATTTACACGCAAACACACACACACACAACTCTCTCTCACGCACATACACATTCTCTCACACACTCTTGTGCACACACACTTTTGCACACACGCACATACACACTCTTACACACTCTCTCACACATGCACACACACTCTCTTGCACACTCACACACACTCTCTCGCACACTCACACACACTCTCGCGCACTCTTGCGCGCGCGCACGCACTCTTGCGCAAACGCACATACACACTCTCTCACACATACACTCACTCTTGCACACATACACACACTGATTCACACACACAAGCTGATTCACACACACTTCCTCTCTCTCACTCACACAGACACACACACGCACGCACACGCACCTTTTGTTGGGGTCTTTGATGAGCAGGCCAGAGAGCAGAGACTTGGCATCAGCAGAGAGGGTTCTGGGAAATTTGATTTCTTCCATAAGAATCAGTTCAAACAGCTTCTCATGGTCCTGGAAGCAGAAACCCAAACACACACAAGGTTTGACTAAACACACAAATTAAAGCCATCAAATAAAAAAAAGCCCAAAGTCATGCATGTTTATGCAACACAGTGCTACACAACACACACTCACACACACAACAGTAACTAGAACAGTGATTCATGCACTAGGACACGTCTCACAGCCTCATCTCCAACAAACCTGATTATAAAATGGAAGGCGTCCACACATCATCTCGTACATGACCACACCGAGTCCCCACCAGTCCACCGCTCGGCCGTAATCGTTATCCTCCAGCACCTGAGCGCAGAGAGATCACTTCCATGATTACGTTACACTCTGACACCAATCACTCACCTCATCCTCCAATACCTGAGAATTTAGTACGTCAAGCATGCGTTTGTGTTTTTTCATATAAAAGGTCTAACGGAACAGTTTTTTTCCACACACATCTTCAAAGTAAATGGTGATATGAAACCCATCTCTGCTCTCTGGTCAGGGATACGAGTCGGTTAACGGATGCGAGGCAGCTGTGAAATGTGAGTCAGTGAAAGTTTGAATGCGAATCGGTTAACAGAATCGAGTTAGCTGTGGCTTGCTAGTCTGCTACGGAATATGAGTTCCAGGGCACGAGTCACATTAATGGATGTGAGGCAGCTGTGGTACAGTATACGAGTCAGTTACAGGATGCAAGTCAGCTAAAGGAAGGTGAGGCAGTTTTAGAATGCGAGTCATTTACATTGGAATGTTACCTAATTACCCAAGTAAAGCTTGGGATGTAAGTCAAGTCACAAGTCAGATACAGGATGCGAGTCGGAACCCAGTTATAAGTGTAAGTTATAGGATGTGACCTGGTTACATCAAACGAGGGGACATGAGGGGGCAAGGCTCTACCTCGGGCGCCAGATACTCCGGAGTTCCACAAAACGTCTTCATGGTGGCGGCGTCCGTGATTCCTTCCTTACACAAGCCAAAATCTGTGATCTTAATGTGGCCGTCCTTGTCCAGCATCAGGTTCTCCAGCTACACACACACACACAGTGAGTGTTGTATGAATGGATAATCCTCTTATGATAGCGTATGTTAGTTAGCGAGCTAACACGAGCAGTTTTATTTGTTAAAAATCCTGTCAGATTTATTTATCTTAGCTAACTGCTTTGCTTTAGGAGTGAAGACAGCAACATTTACAAATATGATTCAGCAATCCTGTCATCTTATTCAGCTACGTGGCTAGCTGTAGTGGTAAATATAATGAGCTCTGTCAGATCCAGCTAACAATGGAAAATTCATATTATGCTTATATATGAATTCAGCTACTTGAGTATGTACTTCCATATACGGAATCAAAAGCACGTTCACGTTTATGTTCGCTGCCTCGTCTGCGGAGCCGCTTGAATTTCCATTGTGTAAACTCAAAGACACACAGAGCGCACCGATGAGCTAGAGCTTACCTTAAGATCGCGGTAAACAATTTTAGCAGAGTGCAAATAATCCAGTGCAGAGACGATCTCGGAGCCATAGAAACGGGTCCGGTCTTCCGAAAACACACGTTCTCTCGACAAATGAAAAAACAGCTGCAGAAGAAAAACAAACAGATGAACAATTAATTAAACAAAAAAGGGATTTTTAATCTTCTCATCAAAGAGGCTATGGAGCCCCCTTCTCTCCCCCCCACTCACACACACTCTGTTGTTTATTTAACATAAAACAGTGGGGGGCATGGTGCCTCGGGGCAACGAATTCTCCCCGTGCCTCGGGGGTTTCCTCCGGGTACTCCGGTTTCCTCCCCCGGTCCAAAGACATGCATGGTAGGTTGATTGGCATCTCTGGAAAATTGTCCGTAGTGTGTGATTGCGTGAGTGAATGAGAGTGTGTGTGTGTGTGCCCTGTGATGGGTTGGCACTCCGTCCAGGGTGTATCCTGCCTTGATGCCCGATGACGCCCGAGATAGGCACAGGCTCCCCGTGACCCGAGGTAGTTCGGATAAGCGGTAGAAAATGAGTGAGTGAGTGAGAGTGGTTTTAATTACACATAACAGCTCAGAAGTAGCAGTTAACAAAGAAACGCTAACTAAGTGTAAATAAATTCCTCAAGAACACAGAACTCAGTCTAATTACATCACACTCACAAACAATACTGCAAGCTAGCCGGCAGCTAGCGAGGAACTTTATTTTTATGTCAATACTACTGAAATCGCAATGAAAAGCTAGTTAATGTTTATTGTTAAATTGTCTAATGAAATTTTGTAAACAATTGTGCTAGTAAGCTAGCTTGAATAAGGTAAGCTACTTCACTGTGAAATTAAATCCAGTCACCAAAGGGTTACTAAGGTTAGTAACAACAGTTAAACAAAACTAGCTAATAAAATCAGTTGCACCATAACCAATTCCGCTAGTAAGCTAACGGTACACAAATCAATTTATTATAAAAACTGATTTAGGTTACATGCAAAAATATAGATATCAAAAGCAAGAGTTATTGGCTCCTCATTAAAGGTCGTGCCCAGGGGCCCAACAGTGGCAGCTTGACAGCGCTCGGGTTTGAACACTGATCCTCTGGTGAACAAGCCAGAGTAGTGTTAGCTAGCTTACTAGTAAACATTTCTACTCTACTGGTGCTGGTCACACAATATAATAGTGTGTCTAATCTTAGCTAGCTTACTTACAAACATGCCATTTAGTTTACTTTCTTGATATAACAGCTAGCCAAATATTAGCTAGCGTACTAGCAAAGGCGTCTACCGATGCTCGTCTAATAACGATGCAGTTCATCTAATGGTAGCTAACATTAATAGTTAAAACTGGGCTGTCTATTCTATGAGTAAAGTAAACTTGTAGTCATATTTACTAGTAATCTAGCTAACAATGGGCTAGCTATTATATTACAAAGTTAACTAGTAGCCATGTTTGTCAATAAGCTAGCTAATAGTAAATGAACTATAATATTGTGTGACTTGCATCATTAGCCATGTTTGTCTGTAATCTAGCTAACATTAGGCTAGTTATTATATCAGGAAAGTAAACGAGTAGCCTTTCTTGACAGTAAACTAGCTAACATTAGATTTTACTAACCTGTTATAATCTTATGGATTTTGAAACTAGACGATCAAAACAAAATTTTTGTTGAACAAAATCATTAAAATAATATTTATCCCTGAAAAGATCATGCGTCGCGGCTCACCTCTCCGCCGTTGACGTACTCCATCACGAAGCACAGACGATCCTTGGTCTGAAATGAGTACTTCAGAGACTGTGATATAGGAGATACAGAGGATATCAGCCACCTTCTTTACTCTTTTTTTTTTTGAGAACAAGTGTTCAGTAAAAATCACTCACGGTTAAAAACGGATGCCTAGTGTTTTTTAATACCCTGCTTTCAGTCAGAGTGTGGGCCACTTCATCCTGAACACAGAGACGAGAAGAAAAGAGAAAAGGAGAGGAGAGGAGAGGGAGAAATGGACAATGAATATGACCAGGTTAAGCAGAAAGTCACTGCTTTGAAGACTGAACAATGATCAGCCGCGCACACACACACACGTATAAATGGATAATCCTCTCAGGTTAGTGTATGTTAGTTAGCGAGCTAACATGAGCAGTTTTATTTGTTAAAAATCCTATCAGGTTTATTTTTATTTTGGCTAACTACTAAGCTTTAGCAGTAAAGACAGCAACATTCATGAACGTGATTTAAAAATCCTGTCATCTTCTTCCGCTGAGCGGCTAGCTGTAGCGGTGAATATTATGAGCCCTGTCAGATCCAGCTAACAACGTTTAGGAAAATTCATATGCTAATCCTTGATTTTATTATGCGCATAATAAATTATAGCTACTTAAAAATATACTTCAAGTAGTTTTATATATATATATATATATATATATATATATATATATATATATATATATATATATATATATATATATATATATACACACACTTCATGTTCTTCTCACACTGGACAAGTTGAAGACAGACCAATGATAAGGTTACCTGTATCTTGCAGACCTGTCCAGGTTGTGTGAGCTCGTACCTCCGCTTCAACTATCCACATCTGCCTTCATTAAAAGTGTCAGCATTTATGAATATGCATAAATATGCAAATTAGAAACATGTTCTCCTGCAGTCCTAAATAGCACCTTAACACTCTGCTCTCTACTGAAACACTCCATGCACTTTCTAAGCTTGTTCAGTGAGTCCGTACCCACGATAGCCCTAGAGACCTGTCCTGGTCTGACAGGAGAGGAACCCGATGTGGTCTTCTGCCTGCTGCTGTAGCTCATCTTCCTCAGTGTGTGATGTTTTGTGCATTTTGATGCTTTTTTGCTGAACACGGCTGTAAAGACGGATTACTGGAGTTCCTGGCAGCTTAAATTGATCTGAGCGTTCTCCTCAAACGTTGTTTTTATCATTCACGTTTTCCACAATTTTTTGGTTCTGCCTGATTTTGCTCAAAATATTCCAACGGGTTCCTGAGTTTCTGGATCCAAATGACATGTATGACACATAAACAAACCCTGAGGTGTCTCACCTTGGCGATAATGACCTCCTTCTTCAGGATCTTCATTGCATAATAAGTTCCACTGGCCTTCTCTTTCACCAGAATCACCTTCCCAAACGTTCCTTTGCCCAGCAGCTTCAGATAGTCGAAGTCGTTCATTGTCTGGCGGAGCAGGAACCGAGAAGGAAGGAAGTTGTGTGATCAGATTCTGACATCAGACCTTCACAAGCAGGACGAGTCGTCTGCAGGAGCCGGCATCCTCTCACCTTTCGTTTGTGGTGGCTGATGGAGGTGTCCATCTCCTCCTCGTTGACGATCTCGATCTGGGTTGTGGGACTGCACAGGATTCCTTCCTCCTCTTGCTTGGCCAGCTTGTCTGCCACCATCTGGATCGCTTCCACCCATTCGTCCCTGTCACCGTGGCAACAGACATACAGTATTTGAAGCACCACGTTTGAAATCCGATCTTTTCTTTCCGTGAAGTTTTAGACATGAAAAATGATCAGGAAATGTTCTAATGACCAAACCAGTGATGCGTGGAATCGCTCACCTCTCCTCGGGTGTGTCCACATGAAAGGTTCGCTCGATCACAGTGGTCCACTGCAAACATCTGATGATGAAGGTGTTGGGCTTCGGCCTCTCTGTCTTCATCAGCTGACACTCTGACAGAGACGGAAGAAGTGCGAGTGAGAATGTGAGGTGTGACGTGCATGGGTAGAGAGATAGAGAGAGAGAGAGAGAGAGAGAGAGAGAGAGAGAGAGAGAGAGAGAGACAGAGAGAGAAAGACAGACAGAGAGAGACAGAGAGAGAGAGAGAGAGACAGACAGACAGAGACAGACAGACAGAGAGAGACAGAGAGAGAGAGAGACAGAGACAGACAGAGAAATCTGTTTATCTGTTTGTTTGTTTTTAGAGTGAAATGCAAAGAGTTTG
>NC_083483.1:14341314-14361314 GCF_030014155.1 Tachysurus vachellii
GTGCGTGCGTGTGTGCGTGTGTGTGCGTGTGTTTGTGTTTAGTGTCATCACGCCTGCAGTTATATAACCGGACCGCCGCCGCCGCAACATCCTCAAAAAAGGGATACAAGATTGACAGGATGGGAGAGAAACACGTTTAATGATGAAACAGACCGAAATAAAGAATATCAGTAATAATAATACACCACAAAGACACGTCCACGTACCCCAGCGTGTACACTACACGTCCGTGTAACTACATACTACCTTTATTTATGGGTGCGGCTGAAAGGGACGTGTTTGCGGCCTGCCGTCTAACATCACCAGCAACAAAACAGGATAAACAAACAAACGGAGGAATAGACGGGGTTTGGAGACGCGTGATCAGAAACACACACACGCGCGCGCGCGCGCACACACACACACACACGACTGGTCTAATCCGTGGTCGTGACGCGTTATAATAAGAACACAATGGTGAGGCCGCTGCTGCAGAGACGACTAACACACAGCCGTGCAAATGTATCTATAGGTGGAAATCGTGTGAGGCAGTGTGAGCGACACACACACGCACAAACACGCGCACACACACACACGCGCGCGCGCGCGCACTTCCAGACGTTACGATGATGCACAGACGAGCGGAAACCAGGCCTTCATCTCATCACGATCATGTATCTATTCATCAATCTGTCCATCCGCTTTACAAACACCCTGCGTTCATCACAAACGCACCGCGCGATATTCACGTTACCTCTCACACAGACACGGGGAGGGCGTTAGGAGACACGGAGAACACGCGCACCGACACCGACTCCGACACCCTCCGACACCGACTCCGACACGGGTTCCTCCCTTCTTCTTTTTCTTCTTCAGTACCGGGCTCCGTTATAAACGCTCTGTTTTTATTCCACGGTTTAATGCGTCCTTTATTTCTAGGAATCCTCGGCTGGTCACGAGCAAAACGGAAGCAGGGAAGCCGCCCGTGATGTCGCCATCGTCGCTCGCGCTCAGCACCGGATGAACCGAATGACCCTGAACGGGAACGGAGCGCTACAGACACAGCGAGAGATAGACAGCTAGACACATAGATGGATCACAATCCCAACGTAAGGCGAGGCAGCCAGAGAGAAAGCGCGCCCAAGCCCCGCCCAGGGATCAGCTACGCGACCAATCACGTCCCTGAAGCGGGTTGCCAGATAGAAAATGACTACGCCACATTTTCTGGACCTCATGATGCACAGAGTGGTGTAGACATGAATGTCACGAACCTGGGTGATGGTTTAAGGATATAATAAATTGTCTAGCCTCGTTGTCTGCCTGCCTCAAACTGACATGTTTACACTAGTGACCAAGATTTTGCTTTTCTTGGCTTTTCCCTCCTTCCATTTTCTCCCTTCGCTTTTGGTCAATAGTCGGCTCACCGTCACAAAACAGCAAGTCGATTGTCCAGCAACGCAACAACATTGAGAAAAGATGAACTTGCAAATATTTAGTGGCATGTGTGTGTGTGTGTGTGTGTGTGTGTGGGGGGGGGGGGGTGTGTTTGTGTGAACATGCTTTCTACGTTACACATCAATCCAACCAACCAACCAACCAGCCAACCAACACAGGGCCACGTAGCACTCAGAGGAAAGCAGTTTGCCCTCTTCCACATACATGAGCTCATAGTCCAGGGCCAAGAAAGGATCACGGTGTCTATTGAATTAAAACATCAGTGGGCTCAGAATTCCTACTGCTTTCCTCTAATTGAATTTAATCTTATCTGATAACTAATCTGATTAAGACATCACCAGAATGATAAATGCAACGAAATACAAGAAACTTTTGGCTTTGCTAAAAATCACAATCCGGCATCACCATGTGAATGTTGTCCTCACTTTCTTTCCCTTATACTGAATGAAACACACGAATCACACACGAATCATATAGCTAAACAGTTCTTTGTTCCTAAACTTGAGGCTTTAGGAATCTAAGGTTTTCATATTTTATTTTAAATTGGACAGTTTTGGATTTATAGCCTAAAGAACAAACGTTTGGTTTGTAACCAAGCTTGCTATGTGAGAGACACTTGAGGTCTTGCTGGTATATGATCTTCTGTTTGGGTGAGATGACAGTGACACCGGTGATAGAGACGATGGAGATGAGGCGGCAGGAAGTATCAGTTGTGGCAGAGGACAGAGACAGAGACACGGAGAGTCAGATTTCTTGGCTCGGGTTACAGGAGCAGGGTCTAAACCGCAGGTCTACTACATTTTACTGATGACTACAAAGGCAGCATAGAGACATCAGGCGGTATTAAAAAACTCCAAAGTGTCTATACAGGTAAACACACACACACACACACACACAGAAACCTCTAGACTGACTGTAATGAATAATGGTATTGTTTCAAATATAAATGAAAACAAATAAAAGCATGAATTTTCAATATTAGATTAAACATTGATCTGATGTCGATTTTATGTTGATTTGACATCACTTGATGAACTCAGGGGTTGAGGAGACAGTCCTCAGTTCACAAATATGATTTCCAAGATGTAGGGTTTCTTTGTTTGTTTTTGTTTGTTTGTCTTTGTTTTCCGAGTTAGAGTTTGGGGATTTTGAGTGTACAATACACATAATAAAAAGTCTAGTCAAGAATTGCTTTGAAATAGCATTTCATCAGGCAGGCAGCAGAGGGCGCTAAAAACGAGCCTTTGCTCCATTAAGATGCTCTATTTCACTCGTTTAATTTTTAAGTTTTTCAACACTGAATCTATGAACATGCATTTAAACATTCAGAATGTGTTAATCTCAGACAACAATATTTCATTAGATTTTCATTAGTTATGTTAAAACTATTGTGTTTTTGTTGTGCAATAATCTTATGTTATTAAAGTTATTTATCTGAAACATGCACATTGAAGTTAGTGGAAAATGTGTAATATTTGGATGATTTAATACTAATTAGACCATGTGGACTTCACTGAACGTTGCAGAATGGCAGGATCAGGAGTGGCACTGCGGCTTCATGAGTTTAAAGAAGGAAATGTGATCAGTCAGCATCATGGAGCGTGAGTGATACAGCTGTCAGCATACAATATGTGAGAGTTGAGTGTCTTAATTTAGTATAAACATTGGACTGAATGTGATGTTTGGTTTTAAATGCTCGTATACTAAGAAGCTAAATATCACGTTCAGTTATTTGAATGCACCTACATACTATAAACATTAATAATCTTTAATAATAAATACAGTGTTGTTACCTGCATGAAATGGTGTTACAATTTATTTTTCCAAGTATCGCTCCTTATGATTCACTTCTGAATTCTGAACTCCTAGTTATTGTCTCACCTGCATGAGATGTAATCACATGAACATCAGAGGAATTGAGACAAAAGTCGAGAAGTACTGCAACAGCTATATATGGTTGAAATGACAATAAAATCTTCTTGACTTGAGTTGACTTGACTTGAGAAGAGTTGAAGGTGTTTGGTGCCATCTAATGTCTGAAAGGCAAATTGCAGCATAAACAGTAACAAGTGCCTGCGTCTTTCCATGAACCATGAACTGAACCCAACCCTCTGTTCAAACTACAGAAAAATGTCAACAGAAATAAAAACACTAGCCAGATTTACTGCATGCCAGTTTTGAAAGTCAGAGTTATAAATCACATCTTTAACACCAGTACAGAGGATCGAAGACAGAGGTGATTGTTTGTTCTAAGCAGTGATTTGGTCATTAAACATAACAAAGACTCATCCATTAGTTCATTAGTCCAGTGTAGAAATAAATCAGACTTATACATCGGGCAAGTGAGATATTAATTTAAACTTGGCTTTTAATAAAGATTGTGTGTGTTTTGTGTGTGTATGCAGAGTCTTCCGGACAGGCAAAGACTTGAAGGGACTGTATCCTGGACAGCTAGCCAGAGTTCATGTCATTCCCTCACCATGGCAGAGGTATCAAAGAGAGAGAGGGGGAGAGAGAGAGAGAGAGAGAGAGAGAGAGAGAGAGAGAGAGAGAGAGATGACATTTCAATAAACTGAAACTCTCTCTCTCTCTCTCTTTCAGAATGAACCTGCAATGTGTAAAGTGTCCACAAGAGAAAGAACAACTATACCGGCGAAGCTTCGACCTTCTCACGCTACAGGCCCTGGAGTTGAGAACAACACACACACCTCATACGCAGCCGACACATCACACTGTGTACCAGCAGGAGTTCGGCCGCCAGACTCACTTCTATTGTCAGTGCTTTCACAGTTCTTCTCTGAAAGGCTGCAAGACACACACACACACACACACACACACACACACACACACATACACATATAATATATCTAGTTTACACAGTTTTAAAGTCATCTATATCTGGATTTGGTTTTAAACATGAAGTCGCTCTTAAAGTTCCTCATGTAAATAATATTTCAATTATTTTTGTTTGCACATGTCTGCGATATTTTACAACAAATTTAGCTAGTTCTATTCCTCAGAATATACATTAAATAGTAGCCTAATTTAAGCAATGTAAAGGCAGAATACGGATGAATGAATTAACAAGTTGGATTGTATCACCAGAATTGTCGTTTTTAGCACCCTCTGCTGGCTGAGAGCTGAACTGTTATATCAGAGCACATTTTAATGCATTATTGAACTTTGTTATTTTGCAGTGTTGAAAAATTTGTATTATAATATATTGATTATCTTGTAATTGTTTTGCAGCACCTGATGACACCAAGATGACTCTAATTTCCCATCCTGCTCCTCTGCAACAAAGATATAATTTCACACCTCACTAGCACCTTACAGTAAATGGTAAAATACAGTACGCTCACTGACCACTTTATTAGGAACACCTGTACACTTGTACATTCATGCAGTTGTCCAATCAGCCATCTGCTTTAACAAGTCATGCAGATACAGATCAAGAGCTTCAATTAATGTTCGCTTCAGACATCAAAAGATAACATCTGATCTCTTTGACTTTTGCCATGATAGGGTTGTTGGTGCCAGATGAGCTGGTTTGAGTAATTCATAAACTTCTGTGACACACATGGGAATTAATGAGGGCAGAAAAAATCTGGTTGATGATATGAGAGAGGGCAGAGGAGAATATCCAGACTGGTGCATGCTGACAGGAACTCAAATAATCACTCATTACAATGGCGGTGAGCAGAAAAGCATATCAGGATGTACAACACGTCGGACGTTGGGGTGGACGGATGGGACAATGACCGCATCGGGTTTGGTTCCTAAAAAGAACAATCAGTGATTATCTACATGATTTTAATTGAATAAGTGCTTAAACAAACAGTTAAGTCTTCCTAGTAAAGTGGCCAGTGAGTATAAATATACAATAGATAAATATTTTCAGAGATATTGCACAGATGTACTAATTTGTCACCAACAGTGATGCAGATGCAGATAGAAAATTAAATTATCTCCTGATGTTAAAAAGAAGGTTTTCCAGAATGGTGTTCACGATCTTGGCCGTTGTGTGATTCTACATAACAGAGACAAAGCCTAATAAAATCCTATAGTGGAAGTTAGAACCTCATTTTTCTCAAAACTGAAAAACAAACAAAAAGAAAACATAAAATGTGTGTATATATATATATATATATATATATATATATATATATATATATATATATATATATATATATATATATATATGTGTATAAAATATATGATCTGCAGGGGGCACGGTGGCTTAGTGGTTAGCACGTTCACCTCACACCTCAAGGGTTGGGGGTTTGATTCCCGCCTCCGCCTTGTGTGTGTGTGGAGTTTGCATGTTCTCCCCGTGCCTCGGGGGTTTCCTCCGGGTACTCCGGTTTCCTCCCCCAGTCCAAAGACATGCATGGTAGGTTGATTGGCATCTCTGGAAAATTGTCCATAGTGTGTGAGTGTGTGAGTGAATGAGAGTGTGTGTGTGTGTGTGTGTGCCCTGTGATGGGTTGGCACTCCATCCAGGGTGTATCCTGCCTTGATGCCCGATGACGCCTGAGATAGGCACAGGCTCCCCGTGACCCGAGGTAGTTCGGATAAGCGGTAGAAAATGAGTGAGAGAGAGTGAGAGTGATCTGCAGTTTATTCCTCAAATGGTTAAAGGTTATTCGCTTCCATGGTTAGTTTGGCTTCTGTCATGTAGGATTTTGTTATAATCCTTCTATATAAGTGTGTGTTTCATATATCTCATGTATATATGCATACCCTGGTGGGATTTGGGAAGGGTTTAATTAGTCAAGGGCTCTGCCTTCAGAATAAATACCTGCAACTTTAAGCCCTTTAGGATTCTGCATTTCAACACATTTTCCAATTGTTTGAGCTTGGGCTTGAGCTCTATTGCAGCGTGAGAGATGTAAATGTTGTGTGTCAGAAAAAACATTTATTTAAGGGCTGTATGACCCAAAGCAAACACGTCCCTCCTAAGATACGCAAACAGTCACACTTCATTTAACTTGTTCAAACCAAGCAAACACGTGTAGCGTATGCTAATCTTCCTGCTAGCGCTGGAGCACAATAAATGCTCAGAACATCCTGAACATGTGTGAGGGTGATTGGATCATTGGATCATTGGATCATGTACAGTAAGAAAAGAGCTAGATTCCTTTCTACACCTTCAGTATGAAGTTTTACCTCAAAGCCTTCTTTGGTGTCTTCGTTTTCAGGCTTGATTAAAGATTGACAACCTTTATGATGCTGTAATGGGTGCTAAACGGTGGCTTAGTGGTTTGTATGTTCACCTCACTTTCCAATTCCAGGGGTTCGAGTTCCAAATTTACCCTGTGCGTGTTTTGGAGTTTGTATGTTCTTTGTATGTTCTCTCAGCTTTGTGCTGTTTTATCCGCGTGATCTTCTCTGGTAACGTTTGGAAATAAACCAAGACAAATTGTTTTTCACGCGGAAAAAGATCACGCGGATAAAACAGCACAAAGCTGTACAACAACATGTTTGAATGGTTCCTCGAGTCAAGCTCAGAACAAACACTCTGTCTCTCTCTCACTCATCTTCTACCGCTTATCCGAACTACCTCGGGTCACGGGGAGCCTGTGCCTATCTCAGGCGTCATCGGGCATCAAGGCAGGATACACCCTGGACGGAGTGCCAACCCATCACAGGACACACACACACACTCTCATTCACTCACGCACTCACACACTACGGACAATTTTCCAGAGATGCCAATCAACCTACCATGCATGTCTTTGGACCGGGGGAGGAAACCAGAGTACCCGGAGGAAACCCCCGAGGCACGGCGGAGGCGAGAATCGAACCCCCAACCCTAGAGGTGTGAGGCAAACGTGCTAACCACTAAGCCACTGTGCCCCGCAGAACAAACACATGAGATAAATTCATTTTTAAACTTTCATGTGTTGTTTGTAAAGGGTAGACAAATATTCCTTGATCTGGTTTAAAGGAATGGAGTCTAACCAGGTGTGGTGTGGTGATACGTAACTGCCAGCTATATATAAGCAGGAGTCCATTATTCTTACACAGAGGTGGTAAAGACTGAAGAATCAACCCTGTCACAGAGGAGACAAACTTGGGTAAGAGCTGAAGCTGAGAGTAAACTGACTTATACTGGAGGTATCTGGCATCTAATTAAGACTCGGTTTCTCAGGATGAAAAATGAAAAATAAAATGATATGTTTTTAAAAATAGATTGTTATTCAACATTGTTTTCGCTTAGTTGAAAATATACAGGGCAGTTGAGATAAATTCTTCCGTAGATGCAGAATATTTTATTTCTTTGTGTTACGTTTTGGACTATTTTGAATAAAAATTCATTCGAACAAAGAAACTTGTTAACGTTTCATACGAATATGTGCTTGTAAATTTCTCAAAACTCAGTGTCAAGAGAAACAGAAAGTTGGAGTGACCTTCTGAGTGGAAAGAAGAAATATAATGAATGAATGAATGAATGAATGAATGAATGAATGAATGAATACAATTCAATTCTTTATACAATTCGTTCGAATCAGGATCTCTGTGGTAATTTAATAAAGTCGTCATTTTTTGGAGATCCACAGGGAAACGTGTGATATCTGCATGAAGATTAAAGGAAAGCCAGATTGGTCTGTGGAGATGTTAATGCTGCTGGTGGTATTGACTTTGGTCCCCACTTGGAGTGATGGACTCTTGCTGAAGAAGTGTGAGCTGAGGTCTCAGCTCGAGGCAGCTTTTTCCGAGCTGCTAGGAGAGAAGGCTGCGGACATTATTGCTAAATGTAAGTTTTTAGATTATTTATTGGCAAAAATATTACACCAAGCTAAGGACAGTCACATTTCAGTGACATTATGTGAGATAATAACCAACATCTGAGCCTTTTTTTTCTATCTGCAGTGGCCTGCACAGTAGAACAAACTTCTGGGTTCAGCACCAGTCTTGTCAACATAACTGACCAGTATGAACCCAGATCCCTGAACTTAACTCTTGAAGATTTCTCCTCTGCAATGGGAGAATTGCCACTAATATCTAATGACACAAACATTCTTAGCGAAGTATTTTCTATAAAGGTAGACATGACCGAGGAGCCTTTGATACCTCAACACACGGCAGGTGAAGACGAGTTTATTCCTGGACGAGTCGAGGTCCAGCCTGAAAAAAGTGTAGACAATGTTGATGGGCAATTCAGGAAGAAGAGGGATGCTCCAACTAATGATGAAAGGGATGGGTCTTGGAGGTCAGTGGATAGCCCTGGAGAAGGATCGACTGATCAGTCTGAAGAAACACAAGAGAACAATGGGTTGGATGAAACGGTCATACCTCAAATATTGCCTGACCCCAAAGATACCAACGAAATGCTATTTGGTTCCACAGTTGTACCAAATGACAGAACTAAAGATACTGAAGATATATATTATAATACCTATGAAATGCTGTTAGGTCCCATAATTGTACCATCTGACAGAACTGCAGAGCCTGAAGCAACCATGAAAAGATCTACACATAGCTCTGAAGATCAGACTACACTATATGGAATCTTCCAGCTGAGCGATATAGCATGTAATTCAGGACCAAGCTACGGTCTCTGTGGACTGGACTGTAGCGGTGAGCAAAGATACGCAATAGTGTTTACTTTTCATGAAAATCTTATTCCATTTGCTTGTATATCATGGTATTTACCCTAAAGATTTCTTAGGTTGCCTGAGAGAACCTTTAATGCTTCTCTGTAGGACCTTGTGTACAGGAGATCATAAATTCCTCTGCCTATCCACAGAGACTTAAGGGAGGGAGAAGACAAAAAACAAAAAAGAAAAGGAAGCTTGACAAGATTTTGTACAGAACCTTAGACACAACGAGGTATAAACACGGTATAAGAGAAAGTAATTATGAACTAACACAAAACAGGTGTACACAATCGTGTAACACGATGAGCGAGATGGAGACAGGACAGAAGTAGAAACAAACATGATCACACGGTGCTGGTGATGCAAAGAGTGGGTGTGTGTGTGGGTGGGGGGATCTGTGACTACACTCTGGAGTAGTAATAGGACATACTGCATAGCATGTAAACACTTTCTCACATTTGTCCTTGTAAGAGATTATATTAAAAAATTCGGTGTAGAAACCCTATAATAGAGAGCTTCCCGTTTAAAAATACGATCCAATAATATATATTATATTTAAGTACAGTGTGTGGAGTTTGTATGTTCTCCCCGTGCCTCGGGGGTTTCCTCCGGGTACTCCGGTTTCCTCCCCCGGTCCAAAGACATGCATGGTAGGTTGATTGGCATCTCTGGAAAATTGTCCGTAGTGTGTGAGTGTGTGAGTGAATGAGAGTGTGTGTGTGTGTGTGCCCTGTGATGGGTTGGCACTCCGTCCAGGGTGTATCCTGCCTTGATGCCCGATGACGCCTGAGATAGGCACAGGCTCCCCGTGACCCGAGGTAGTTCGGATAAGCGGCAGAAGATGAATGAATGAATGAATGAATATTTAAGTACATTTTTTAAATGTTAGTGTATCATAATATAAATGTTCTGCAGTTTGTTAGCAAAACAGTATTCAGTAATACTTACCATGATGTCGTGCTTGTTTGCTAACCTTTTTCCTCATTTTTCCTTTAAAAAAAAAGCTCTAACTGATGATGACATCACCGATGACATTGCTTGCCTGATGACTATGGATGAGAAAGGGTAAGTTACAGGATTGCGATTTTGATGGGTGCGAGTCTCTGTACATGTGAAAGTAGCAGGAGGAGTAGTGTGTGATTGTGTGAGTGAATGAGAGTGTGTGTGCCCTGTGATGGGTTGGCACTCCATCCAGGGTGTATCCTGCCTTGATGCCCGATGACGCCTGAGATAGGCACAGGCTCCCCGTGACCCGAGGTAGTTCGGATAAGCGATAGAAAATGAGTGAGTGAGTGAAGGATGACTATGTTGATGATATACAGCACAATATCTTTTTATGTGCCATGTCACTGAGACTCTGCTGTATTTCACAGGAGGGCGATGGGGTTCACACAGGAGTGTGCGTCTGTGGAGCCATCGCACTACTTTGCTGAGTGTGGCTGAAATGGACTCACACAATCACACTCACTTTTCAGTAGTAAAAATGAATGCTAATGTAAAAATATTTTCTATCCTGGATCTGAATTAAGATTCTAATATTAATAAATTCGATATTAATTTAAAGGGTGTTTCGAGTAGTGGGTGAAGTATTCGTCAGTGTATATTAAAACTAATGTAAGAATATAAACAGCGATTTCTGTCTGTTAGACGTGCAGGATATATAGCACTAAGATAGAAAGATTATATGCGTTATTGTAATGAACACGGAACAGAGCGAACCCAAACGCAGGATAGCTAAAACAAACAGGGTTTAATAACAGAAAACACGAAACATGACGCAGACTAGAGACAGGACAAAACCACAGTAGACACAGTTAAATAGACAAGGTAATACAATTGGAAACAGGTGTGTGGAAGCGGGCAGGAAGAGACAAGGGGCGGGGCAGACACTTGACGAAGAACATAAACAAATGCACGTGGCCAGAGTCCGGGAAGAGTCCTAACAGTTATATCGACAGTTATTAAGATATTTTAGATATGTCTCAGGATCTAAATGTTTATGTGACAAGCACAGTAGCTAAAATAGCACAGCACTAAATTTATAGCAATTTTGTTGTACAATTTTGTTTGTATTATATGGATTCTATCGGCAGGTAAAAGAACAGCATTGGGAATAAAATAGAGAACAGATGATTGTGTTTGAGCTCAAGTTAAATAAATCAGTCCAGTGATTTGAGCTACGATGCTCCTTACATCCTTAATTGCATATTTGGTTAATAATATTGGCCTTATCTTGGCATATATACAGTATATATAATCAGCACTTATAATTAACTACGTAAATAAAGGTTACCATGTTTCTCTTTGTTTTCCAAATCATATGTGAGTATAAAGTATCAACTGAGAATGTGTGTATTCCCTTCCTTTATAATTTGTGATTATACTCATTCATTAATGGATAGTACGGCAAAAAGATATGAAATCTTTAATGCCTTTAAGATATTGTTGCAGATCTCAGTGTCAGTGACACATCTTTAGAAATACAGTTTAGTAAGTAAACAAACAAACAAATAAACAACTAATTAATGCTAACACTCACTCTCTCACTCATTTTCTACTGCTTATCCGAACTACCTCGGGTGTCATCGGGCATCAAGGCAGGATACACCCTGGACGGAGTGCCAACCCATCACAGGGCACACACACACACTCTCATTCACTCACGCAATCACACACTATGGACAATTTTCCGGAGATGCCAATCAACCTACCATGCATGTCTTTGGACCAGGAGAGGAAACCGGAGTACCCGGAGGAAACCCCCGAGGCACGGGGAGAACATGCAAACTCCACACACACAAGGCGGAGGCGGGAATCGAACCCCCAACCCTGGAGGTGTGAGGCGAATGTGCTAACCACTAAGCCACCGTGCCCCCCTTAATGCTAACAAATAAATGTTAATTTTAATTATTTTTTTTTATTTAATTTTAATTCATTTTAAATTTAAGCTTTAAGATTAAATAAATAAATAAATAAATAAATAAAGTTGAAGGTTTGACATTCTCAAATAGTAACACAAAAAGTAAAACAAAAACAAACAAACAAACAGACAAAACACATAAATCAACTCCAAATTGTCTTGTAAGATTTTATTCAAACAAACAAAACATTTCTGATGCTTATAGATTTCTAAAGAATTAAACAGGAAATGGAAGAACAAGAAATCAAATTAACGACATATTCGTTTGAACCCTAACACTTATTTTTTTTGTTTTTTGAGCTCTTCTCTCATTGTCTTGTCTCAGCTAGTGTGTGTGTGTATGTGTCTGTGTATGTGTGTACAAGTT
Source organism: Tachysurus vachellii (assembly GCF_030014155.1). Classification (NCBI taxonomy): domain Eukaryota; kingdom Metazoa; phylum Chordata; class Actinopteri; order Siluriformes; family Bagridae; genus Tachysurus; species Tachysurus vachellii. The sequence goes on from NC_083483.1 coordinate 14,353,640, forward strand.
AACTCTATACAAGTTAAGACATTTATTACGCTGATAATTGTATTCGGTTGTGTTTTTAACAGAGTGATGGTAATGTTTAACAGACAGAATTTGGCATGACCGGAAATCGGAATCTGTGGTGAGAAAGTGGGGACTAGGTTTAGTCCTCACCAGCAGAGGTTGCTGTTTTACAACAAATTATAAGCAAATTAGCAAAGGGGTCTCGACGTTGTGATCGTTTTTATAACTGACGTCAGCTCAAAACCCCTAAACCAGAGTCAGGTGTTAGAATTTGAAAAGTGAAACTAATTGTAGTAGAACTGAGTCAAGATGCTCGGCCTGATGCCTGCTTTAACAAGTAGAGAAGTACTTGGAGTTCTCCACTTTGATGCATGTCTTCTGGAAGAAATCAGCGCTGCTGTAACAGAGATGACAGGATAAGATTGAGTGAGAAGTGTAGGGGTTCTTTATAAGTTAGTATAGAAACTTTACATGACTGAATTTAATTTAGCATTTTTTGGAAAAGAAATGAACTTGAAGAGGCTCTTGTTCACTTTTACTTGCATATATTCTACTCACAATTTGTGGAAAAGCGCTTCAGTCTGTCCATTACTGTTTTCTGCTGACAACCTGTAGTGATGTGACAAATACAACATTACTGTAAGCAGCAAGTAAGTAAGCACCAGGATTTCAATGTAGCAGCACAATTAAAAGAAAGTATTGTTCATCAAACCTGAGCTGGCAAGTACAGCTTTATTAATTAATATCTAAAATGCTATACTATAGCTGTTTTACTTTGTGCAAGTGTATTGACTAGAACAATGGCGTAAGTTTGATTTTGACATCGGTGGGGACATAATTTATTTGACATCGGTGGGGACATCATTTATTTGACATTGGTGGGGACAACATTCCCCATGTTTTGTGCATAAAACTGTTGTTATAAGAATACTTTCTTACTCACATAACGGTAGCTGCATGATCACCTTGCATATTGCTTCATACAACGGAATCTAGCTACAGCCTCCGACCTCAACACATTAGCGAGAAAGACAAAGCCAATCAAACAGCGACGTGGGTTGTTAGAGAGGCAGGACTCAAAAAAGGCAAAGGCCAATCCTTTTAACTGTTTGTGTTCCACAAGTTGTGCTATTTTTTACAGAACGCCGTTATATATATTTTCATCTTATTTAATGATTCCTGAATAAATGTTAAATGAAATAAATAAAAAAGCACAAGACACAGACGGACATCAGTGATTATGTATAAATATATATATATAGGCTTGGTCGAATTATTGCTAGGGACAATTGAGTGTTCCCTGGATATTGGTAGGGACATTTTATTCCCCAAACCTCTGACCACCGGACCAGACCTCTATCACCTCTTCCATTATCTCTCATGTTCATTGTGGCAATTCACATTCTGTATCTAGTTCTTGCTATAATAATCTCACCCATATATTATCCAGATTCTCAGAGTGCAGTCTGATCTAATGCCCCATGTTACTGTTTGTTAACGTATTTCTATTATATTATAATAAAAGGGAAGCACCTTGACCATTAAACACTATTATTAGTGTGACAGGTATGATGATGATAATTAGTGATACAATGATCCCTCGTTTATCGCGGTTAATGGGGACCGGAACCCCTCGCGATAGGTGAAAATCCGCGAGGTAGGAGTGCCCCCTAGGAATTTCCGTATATGTGTTTGTGGGTACCAGAATGTTTAAAATATGTATATTTATACTTTATATATATATATTTTACTTAAATCTATTTAATTATAAAACTTTAATATTATACATTCACTCACTCACATATATTTTACTTAAGTTTATTTAACTATAAAACCTTAGTTTGACCTTTTCAATTATGGTCATAATCTTCCTCTTCCTCTTGGGCTCACTAGTGGAATCTTTTGCAAGCGCACGGCACTCAGGAGGCATTGTAAGGGCTTAACAAAAACACAATACGCGAGACACAGTTGACAGCGTGAACGAAAGTGGCGAGATACAGTACAACAAGGGAAGAAGCTGGGAGAGGATGCGATGATGCGCAGCCAATCAGCTCAGATCTCGCCCCCGGAGCCAATCACGTGCCTTGTCTGAGTGCCCGTGGGTATGTACAAAGCCTCTGAGAGAGTTTCTCTTTGTCTGGCTTCCTGGGAAACCGTTATTTTTATTTTTCGATGAATAATCTTTAAAAAAATCACAGATGCACTGAGGCCGCGAAACTTGAACTGCGAAACTTGAACCGCGAAGTGGCGAGGGATTACTGTACATGGAAACGGATCGTGTACATGTTTTATCATGTTTAATGGCTAACTTTTAAAATAAAAAGCTTTTTAGACAGTTCCATTGGTTTTCAAATCCGTCAATGGTTCCTCCAGACAGACTGATAAAGTATTCAGTTTAATTCATTTTTACTCACATTTTGTCGAGGATGGTCTCAACACAGCTGATGTCATCTTGGATATTGTCATCGATTAGACCTTTAAATAGAATATGGCTGATTAGAAACTTAAATGAAATCTTATTCACGCTGGTGTTTAAGTACAGATTTATTTTAGTACGGTTGTCTTTAATAGTATTTTCACCTGGCATTTGAACTGGTGACAGTATCATACCAAGGAATATGGACTGAGGCGTAATGTTAAAGTGTACTCACTGTCACAGTCCATCTTGCAGAGGTTGAGAGAGGGTTCAAACCCCGAGGTGCAGGCAATGCGATTGGGCAGTTGGAACAACCCGTACAAAGTCCATATGGTTTGCTCGTCGGACTCCTCACTGCTTGACTCTGCAGACCTACTCTTGCGTCCTCTAGGACGTTCAGTGATGGTTGAACTGTTACCCTTTGGAAGAGTGACTGGATTAACCATTGAAGAATTGAAACTTCTTTTAGGCCCTCGGATGTCTTCTTCACTGGACTCCTCACTGGACTCCTCACTGCTTGACTCTGCAGACCTACTCTTGCGTCCTCTAGGACGTTCAGTGATGGTTGAACTGTTACCCTTTGGAAGAGTGACTGGATTAACCATTGAAGAATTGAAACTTCTTTTAGGCCCTCGGATGTCTTCTTCACTGGACTCCTCACTGGACTCCTCACTGCTTGACTCTGCAGACCTACTCTTGCGTCCTCTAGGACGTTCAGTGACGGTTGAACTGTTACCCTTTGGAAGAGTGACTGGATTAACCATTGAAGAATTGAAACTTCTTTTAGGCCCTCGGATGTCTTCTTCACTGGACTCCTCACTGGACTCCTCACTGCTTGACTCTGCAGACCTACTCTTGCGTCCTCTATGACGTTCATTGACGGTTGAGCTGTTACCCTTTGGAAGAGTGACTGGATTAACCATTGAAGACCTGAAACGTCTTTTAGGCCCTCGGATGTCTTCTTCACTGGACTCCCCACTGGACTCTTCACTGCTTGACTCTGCAGACCTGCCCTTCCGTCCTCTACGACCTTCAGTGCTGGTTGAGCTGTTACCCTTTGGAAGAGTAGGCTCTTGGATTTGGATGAACTTCTTAATGTTGGGTCCAATTATATAATTGATGGTGCTGGTGTTCAAGTGGGAGCTCAGATCCGCATGGCACACGACTGTAAAATATTTGGAAGAGATTTTTAAACACTGCAGTATCTGACCAGGCAAAAGGCTTATTATTCCATTCGCTAGTTTCCAGTTTTTATTGCTACCACTAACATTAGAAGGTATAGCAGTTTTATATTGTCATCATGTTGTTATTTACAAGACAGGTCAGAGCAGAATGACCAGACTGGTCTGAGCTGATAGAAAGGCTACAGGAACTCAAACTAGGAGCAGTGGTTGCTCAACAGTTATGTCTCTGGGTTGAAACCCCAGCACTTCCAAGCTGCCAGTATTTGCCCTTGAGCAAGGTCCTTAACCTTCACTGCTGTATAATAGCTGAACCTGCACTCTGACCCAAGAAAAGAAAGGATTTCAAATAAAGACTTCTTCAAAGAGTCACTACTTGAATCCATAGTGAGTAGAAGAGCATCTCAGAAGGCATAACACATCAAAACCTGAGGTGGAAGATCCACAACAGCAGAAAACATCACACGTCAAGGTCCACTCCTTTTATCGGACACAGACTCAAATGACATTGACCACAAATAAAGTGGTCAGTAAATGTATCTGCAATCATCAGAATCGTTTTATCATTAAATAGGAAAAAAAACAAGTTATTATTTTTGTCTCTGGTGAACTAAATTCATCAGAAAATATAGCAGAGTGTTTCTCTCAAATCTATAACATAAGCCATATATAGCAACTGGATGCTTATATTACACTCCCATTCTAACAAACATGACTGCTGCATTGTCATACGATCCTCACGTCAGTCTCCCACAGCTTTTAGTTGTGGTCTGCAGGATCCTAGTCCCAAAGGACATCACAACACTGAAGCCGGATAAATATATAATCACTTACATTGTATTCAGCATGTACGTATGTTTGATGTTTTACTTACTTTTTGCCACCAGGTTGGTGATCTTGTCCAACATTTTTGCTGGTAGAGTCGAGTTCAGTTCGTCTCTCAGTTCACACTTGTTTATCACCACGCCGTCGCTCACACCAAAAGCCAGGAACAAGGCGACTACCACCGCCAACATCTCCACCATGACATGGACCTTCATCCTGCAGTCTGTTTGTGTCTCGTCTGTATATTGTCCAGGTCCTGAACCTCACCTTCTATATATAAACCTAAGTCCCTTAAGTATTCCCAAATTTTATGCTGATTCACTATATTGCGCACATTGTGGACAGAATATAATAGTTTGTACTGGTTTTAGGTTTCAAATGACAAGATCGTGTCTAACAGCAACAGGAAACCTACTGTGTATAGAATAGTGAGGACACAATATCCTCTATCATTTTCTGGTGTTATTTTCCCCGAATGATTTGTGTTTTGTCTGCAGAACAATGTTGTTTTTTTTAAAGGAAGTGTCAGTGTGTGAAATTTGATCACTATGAACATAAAGAACGAGACTTCAGCTAAAAGGTCAGAGCTTTTTTTAGCCTGGAATCTTTCAGCTTGGTGTAGAGAACACAATATATATTATATAAAAAAAAAGACGTGATGTCTAATGAGTAAAAAGGAACAAAACCGCGACGGGGACACAGACGTCTCACAAGACATTCAGTCTCACAGAGGAATGCTGTACAAAGTGTAAAAGTTTGAACCAATGACATTGCTGTTAATTGTCTCTTTTACAGATATCTCTTTATTAGATAAGATGTGTTAAGGTGCTTAGTGAACTAATAAAGGCTGAATTTCTAAATGTGCTCTGTTGCCTTTTGTTATATTATACACGTCTCTGTTTTTCTTAGAGAGTGTTTCCTAGTTATTATTGATCTAATCTGGTCTTGCCTTTGTGTTCCTGCCCTTTTTACCATGTTTTATCTGCTTTCTAATTTCTGTAAACACACACACAAATAAAACACACGCCAAATTGGGCTATTTGTGTTTGTTGCCGGGGGGCACGGGGGCTTAGTGGTTAGCACGTTCGCCTCACACCTCCAGGGTTGGGGGTTCGATTCCCGCCTCCACCTTGTGTGTGTGGAGTTTGCATGTTCTCCCCGTGCCTCGGGGGTTTCCTTCGGGTACTCCAGTGAATGAGAGTGTGTGTGTGTCCTGTGATGGGTTGGCACGCCGTCCAGGGTGTATCCTGCCTTGATGCCCGATGACGCCTGAGATAGGCACAGGCTCCCCATGACCCGAGGTAGTTCGGATAAGCGGTAGAAAATGAGTGAGTGAGTGAGTGAGTGTTTGTTGCCCCCTGGTGGAGGATTGAGATATTTACCACGAATAGCTGAAGCTGAAAATAACTCTTTTTTTTAGTGAGATAAGTCTTTTTTTTAGTGAGAGTGTAGCCTAAAAAAGGTTTTTCCTCACCACAGTCACCTGAGTCACCTCAGACTTGCGCGTTGGGGATAAATACAAACACATTGAAATCTATCTAATATTAATCTTCAATTTTGTATTCTATTAATCTGTATATTATTCTTTATATTAACCTTTTGTTCTATGTTTATGTTCTGTAAAGCTTCTCTGAGACGATGTCAATTGTAAAAACCTCTATACAAATAAACTTGAATTGAATTGAATATAGAATTAGGATGAAACTCTTGTGTTTTGGATGATGGAATGAGGAAGTATTATAATACACGACAAAACAACGAGTTGCTTAATAATACCATCAAGACAACCATTTCACGTAATGTACAAATGCCAAATATTTGTACCTTTCTGTTTAATTACAAAATCAAACACCTTTGCATGGTATTTTGTAAAAACTGACTTATCAGAGGACAAAAAAGAAATACATTATAAATACTATACTGTAGCCTGATTTTCATTTCTCTGTATTTAACATCAATTACTTTGGTATCATTTAATGCATCGTTTAATCACATGTTCTGTTTATAGGCTACACATCATTTAAAAAGCGCTGCACACTGTGATATATAATTTGTCCTGCTTTTTTCACCCATGTTACACTTTTACACTATGCTGAAATCATACACACACGTTTGGGCTACTGTTTTATACTTTTTTTTCCTTCGGATGCTCCCTGCCCGGGGTCGCCACAGCGGAACACGTGGTCCGCGTATTATATTTGGCACAGGTCTTATGCGGGATTCCCATCTTTACGCCGGACCTCACATTTTTATATGGGACCGACACTGAGAGTTAACTTGCTTATGTCTGTAATTTTGAGTCACCAACATGAGGAACCAAATTCCTTGTGTGTGTGTCAACACTCTTGGCCAATAAACCTGCCTGGGAATCGAGTTGAGAGCGCGGTATCCTGGACCACATGGCGGCCTCTAAAGTTTTATACTACGGCTTAAAATAAACTGGACAGGCCACGCCTCAACTCTAAAGTGTCCCTGTGTTGGAGGAATATATTGATATTTATCACTGATATGCACACACGTTTTATAATTATTAACTTACACCATTTGTATTTTTTTAAACATAGGGCTTTCTTCATTGTTTCTAAAAAAAAATTTCTAAAATTTTTATTTCTCTTGGCGGCTCCATCACTGGGCCACTAGGTGGTGCGCCGGGAGCAGTTCACTCTGCAGGTTAACGTCTAACGTCCTATACTTCAATTATTAGGCTCTTAAATTAATTTCAAAACAAAATTGTCATTATATACAAGGGAAGGGAAGAACTCAGTAGTAAAAAAAATCTATAGATATACACACATATCACTAAACACACTAATCACAAAAATCATCACAGTGCATCATATATTGAAGCTGCTTATTAGGTGTGTGTGTGTGTGTGTGTGTGTATGTGTGGTCAAGGTTCAGTCACTCCTCCAGATGTTCTCTCAGCATCCTTTCCCTTCACACATTGTGTGTATTTGTGTGTGTGTGTGTGTGTGTATGACTCTCCTTCAGCCATGTTTTCTTCTCCTTTGTGGTTTACGATGCTCGTCACGCTCTCTACATTTTTGACAAGGACAACAGGCCACAGGTGTCGTTACCCAGCATTCCCTGGGGCAAGGGGCAACCTGGCAGAGTCGTGCCACTCAGCATGAAGCACCAGCCAGACCTCCTCCTCTGCTCCATGTCCAATCATACATCTTTACCTGTGTACGACACACTGAAACATTTCTGTCTTCTTTTTCACCACAGGATGTAGGTAGTAAAACCTGTGGAG
>NC_083483.1:14363814-14371314 GCF_030014155.1 Tachysurus vachellii
GGTGTTTGTGTTCATGTTGTTTGTGTTCAAGTTGTTTGTGTTCATGGTGTTTGTGTTCATGTTGTTTGTGTTCATGGTGTTTGTGTTCATGGTGTTTGTGTTCATGTTGTTTGTGTTCATGTTGTTTGTGTTCATGGTGTTTGTGTTCATGGTGTTTCTGTTCATGTTGTTTGTGTTCATGTTGTTTGTGTTCATGGTGTTTGTGTTCATGTTGTTTGTGTTCATGTTGTTTGTGTTCATGGTGTTTGTGTTCATGTTGTTTGTGTTCATGTTGTTTGTGTTCATGTTGTTTGTGTTCATGGTGTTTGTGTTCATGTTGTTTGTGTTCATGTTGTTTGTGTTCATGGTGTTTGTGTTCATGGTGTTTGTGTTCATGTTGTTTGTGTTCATGGTGTTTGTGTTCATGGTGTTTGTGTTCATGGTGTTTGTGTTCATGTTGTTTGTGTTCATGGTGTTTGTGTTCATGTTGTTTGTGTTCATGTTGTTTGTGTTCATGGTGTTTGTGTTCATGGTGTTTGTGTTCATGGTGTTTGTGTTCATGTTGTTTGTGTTCATGTTTGTGTCCATGTTGTTTGTGTTCATGTTGTTTGTGTTCATGTTGTTTGTGTTCATGGTGTTTGTGTTCATGTTGTTTGTGTTCATGGTGTTTGTGTTCATGTTTGTGTTCATGTTGTTTGTGTTCATGTTTGTGTTCATGTTTGTGTTCATGTTGTTTGTGTTCATGTTTGTGTTCATGGTGTTTGTGTTCATGGTGTTTGTGTGCATGTTGTTTGTGTTCATGTTGTTTGTGTTCATGGTGTTTGTGTTCATGGTGTTTGTGTTCATGTTGTTTGTGTTCATGGTGTTTGTGTTCATGGTGTTTGTGTTCATGTTGTTTGTGTTCATGTTTGTGTTCATGTTTGTGTTCATGTTTGTGTTCATGTTGTTTGTGTTCATGTTTGTGTTCATGGTGTTTGTGTTCATGGTGTTTGTGTGCATGTTGTTTGTGTTCATGTTGTCTGTGTTCATGTTTGTGTTCATGGTGTTTGTGTTCATGTTGTTTGTGTTCATGTTTGTGTTCATGGTGTTTGTGTTCATGTTGTTTGTGTTCATGTTTGTGTTCATGGTGTTTGTGTTCATGTTGTTTGTGTTCATGGTGTTTGTGTTCATGTTGTTTGTGTTCATGTTTGTGTTCATGTTTGTGTTCATGTTGTTTGTGTTCATGTTGTTTGTGTTCATGGTGTTTGTGTTCATGGTGTTTGTGTTCATGTTGTTTGTGTTCATGTTGTTTGTGTTCATTTTGTTTGTGTTCATGTTTGTGTTCATGTTTGTGTTCATGTTGTTTGTGTTCATGGTGTTTGTGTTCATGTTGTTTGTGTTCATTTTGTTTGTGTTCATGTTTGTGTTCATGTTGTTTGTGTTCATGTTGTTTGTGTTCATGGTGTTTGTGTTCATGGTGTTTGTGTTCATGTTGTTTGTGTTCATGGTGTTTGTGTTCATGTTGTTTGTGTTCATTTTGTTTGTGTTCATGTTTGTGTTCATGTTTGTGTTCATGTTGTTTGTGTTCATGGTGTTTGTGTTCATGTTGTTTGTGTTCATTTTGTTTGTGTTCATGTTTGTGTTCATGTTTGTGTTCATGTTTGTGTTCATGTTGTTTGTGTTCATGTTGTTTGTGCTCTACAGCCTCATTCCATCCTGCAGGATATGACAGAATACCAGCAGGAAGTCTATTGCCTGAGAATTTTTTAATTATTAAAATTTTTGTGTAAAATTCTGGTCATCAAATCCTCGTTAGAGATCCTGTTACAGAGGAGCACAGAGATGCAGAGGTCTCCTGGAAAATGGAATTGAGGATTGCAAAAAAAAAAAAATTCCTTCTTCTAGCTCATCCACACCTTGGCTAACTGTGTGACACTAAAGTGCTAAGCGCTAGTGCTGAGGCTTGTTAGCATGAGCCAAGCTCGCTACATGTTTTCCATCATCATGAAACAGACCAGTCCACGATCAAAGTGTAAAGGCACTTGGTGTGTCCCAAGTTTTTGATGTGCTCTTGACTGTGTGTTGGTATTCTTTCTCTCTCTCTTTCTCTCTCCCTCTCTCACACACACACGCACGTTAGCACCCTCTTAACGTGTTAAGTGCTTTAAGAACTTGGCGATTCTCCGGCTGTTAGGTATTAGCCATGTTGACAAAGCCGAATGTAATCTGCTGCACGGCCGGGATTACTGTACAGCCGCCGCAGAGAGAGAGAGAGAGAGAAAGAGAGAGAGAGAGAGAGAGAGAGAGAGAGAGAGAGAGAGAGAGAGAGAGAGAGAGAGAGAGAGAACACGGCTCACAAAATGGCGGAAAAAAAGAGAAACAAATTGTAGCGTAATCTCCCGAGAGAAAGCCTTCCAGCGTTAGTCGAGTCCCCCGGAAGAATCCATTTTGTCCTCCTGCCCCCCTCCCTCAGGGACCTCTGGCAATCCCATAATCCTCTGTGTTTGATGTCTGAGAGCTAATGGCACTGATGAGGGCAGTGGAAAGGGGGCTTTGTGTGGGCCGCGTGGTTGCCGGGCTATCGGGGGTTTGAATGACACGGCAAGAAGGCAGAGAGACGGGTAACTTTAGCTTAATCTGGGCTTAGCGGTGCTTCACACACACACACACACACACACACACACACACACACACACACACACACACACACACACACACACACAGGTGTGTGGCCCTCCAGCTTAGTGGGAGAAGTCGAACTCCAACCTCTCCCTGTAACCCACCCGAAAGATCAATCCACGTCCCGAGGCCTAGTATGTGTGTATATGTGTGTGTGTATATGAGTGTGTGTGTATAAGGTCTTGATTAAGCCCCTCCATCTCAAAGGAGGTTTGCTTTTCACCCTTCTCCCCTAGGCCGCAGTAGCCGTTAGCACTTTTTAATTAGCGCTCCTCGAATGCCCAGTGCCGCTGAACAGAATCCGGCTTCGTGAATGAAAAACGAAATTGGCGGCGACTTTGCCGTCCCTCTTTCATGTGCGAATAAAGAGAGCGGCCCATGTGGGCATCCGATTCCTTCGCTGCTTATTCACGTCTCTCATATAAACACGAGAGCGCTGTGACTGTCCGGTAACCTGCTTCTACAGGAAATCTGTAGAGGAAGAATGGAGGCTGAGGACACACAAAGTTTTAAACATGGTTTGTTAGAGAAAGCTGGAAGTGATGATATTTAACAAAAAAAAATGGAAAAAAATAATCCTTAAATACAAAATAAGATTTCCAGCAAGACAGAACAGACTTTCAGTGCTTGTTAGCGACATTAGCATAGTTAAAGCTTGATAAGGACAACAAAAATCAACCTTGACTGATTAGTAGCATGTGGGCTAGAAGTGAACTTGTGTATGTTTCACATAGTTGGAAAACTGTGCATTTTTATATACAGTATACAGTTAGTATAAATGCCTCCCAGCTCCAGAGTCCCTGATTTGATCCTGAGGAACAGATTAACATCTAAATGAACTTTTTATTTCCTGTCTAGGTGGACAAACAGAAATATCCACACTACACGGGGACTGACGTAACTAAGGGTAAACCGTAACTAATGAATCCGCGCTGCCATCGGCAACGCGGCTCACATTTATACACAGACAAGTCAATCACACAATGGGGAACAGGTGTGGAGACAGGGAGGAGCAGACGAAGGCGGGGCAGCCATGTGACAAAAACAAACAAACAATCGCACGTGTCCAAAGGTCCGCGCTGATCCCTGACAGTAGATCCTACTCATGTATGATATTCCTGGGATCGAATCTCTGGATCTATCATGTAATACAATAAAAGAAAGTACTGGAAAAAATTTGTAAAGGATTTGGAGAAGCTTGCAGACGAAGCTAAGAGTTTAAACTCTGGTAACCTTTCTTTCACATTAATTTCTATGAAATTCTATAAACACATTTCCATAGATTTTCCCTAATGGATCGTGGCCGACTTCACTCAGGTAAGAGAGAGAGAAGAAAACCATCTTGTGAAAACGATTTAACTGATCTTTTCACTTTTACTCCCTTTTCTCTCTGCGTGCAAACGAGGCGTGAATATCCAACATGCTCCTGAGTCGGATTCAGAGATCAGAGAGATAAGACCCTGTGGAGGAAAGCAGGAGAGAGAGGAAAAGAAAACCAAAGATGGACAGATCGAAGAAGAGAAAGCTCTGCTCCACACTGTTGCATTTAGGTCTGCAGCAGCTTCCTTCAATAAAAGGAAAAAGCTGAGAGCTTTAATTCGATTGGCTGAGTAAAGCGTGTTGAGCCACTCGAGCGGACGCACTTTAATGATGAGATCGAGCGAGCAGGATTAAAAGATACGCTGTCGGCTCGTAAAGTCTCTCAAATACAGAATTCAGGAAAACAATACGCAAATCTTTTTAAAAAAGAGTCTTTATATGTAATACAAATGCCAAAAAAATAGAGTTACCTTCTGTTTTTATTGTGTCCATGTTGATTGAGTGTCTTCCTCATGTCTCACTCCAGAGCGTTGTCTTAATATGAAGCTCATATAAAAGTAGACACTCAGTACTTTAAGAATTTGTAGTGTTTCATCATTATTTCTGTTTTTCTCTACAATACTAGAGGTGATATTTTCATAAAAAATTTAAAATAAAACAAAAAAAAGTAAATGTTGATATTAAACCCATTTCAGCTCTCTGAGATGCTCCAAGTGTTTGTTCATCTAAAAAGCTAAAAAGCAGCTCAAATTTATCTTGAACACTAAAATTCAGTGTAAGATTATAAACAGAGGGAAAAACACACGTCTAAAACACACTGAAAGAACAACAGAGTCTCGAATCGTTTTAGATCAGACTCACAGACACATCATTTGTTTGTTTAAACTGATTGAAAATGTCTGATAAGTGGATTTCAACTCCAGCATAATGGATTAAATGTAATCAGTCATACAGAAGAAATGTCAGAAATGTCAGAAATATGTAGAGTCTGAACAGAAAGATGTTCTTTAGCTTCTTCTTTAGCTATACACTGTATATAACAAGCTAACAGCAATGCTAACAGCTGACCGAAGCTGACAAAGTGTACATTTTCACCTCAGTATTTTGAAAATATTTCCTTTTTATGTTTATAATTCGACTCTAAGGTTTATACTGAAGTGAATCTGTACAGATAACCGACGCTGGATGCTCGCTACACTAGTTATATTTGATCTGTACTTGACCTTTGGGCTTCAGTGTGTTTGTGCAGTACTGAATCTGACCAACAGAGGGCAGCAGGAAGCAGTTCATTTGCAACGTGCGACTAAAAACGGAGTATAACGATTCATTCATTTATTCATTTCATTTAAAAAACAAAACAAAATGTTTGTGTTTTTTGTTTATTTTTGTTGCTTGTAGTCAGACTTGTCTCCCTAAATTTGTGTGTGTGTGTGTGTGTGTGTGTGTGTGTGTGTGTGTGTCCGTTGGAGTTGACCTTGATCTGCTCATTAGGACTCTCGGTCTGCCTCCTTCACGTCTCAGCCCATGGTGGTACACTGCTAATTGGTTTAGTCCTCGCTCTCTGAGTCTCCTCTTGGGTGGCCTTCATAATCCAATGCCAAGTTCTTCACAGAGATCAACATCCACGTCAAAAAAAAAAAAGTCAAGCGTCCCGGACCTCCAGCAGTCAGTGGTCAAGCTTCCTCATTAATAACCTTCTGTTTCGACCCTTGGACCTGCAGGAACGACATCTCTGATAGAAAGCAGCAGATCCTTGGCACCCCTTCATTTTCCAGCATAACTCGTGTGCAGCATAGAGGAAAAAGAAGAATACGAATAAGTAGAGCGCATGACACGTGATGGAGATGGAGAGAGATTGAGAGGTTAAGGAATGCGAGGTGATTGGTCGAGAAGAAAGGATATGGTGCTGGGTGAAGATTAAGCATAAACGACAGTAATGATAACAGATGAATGTGTTGGTTCTTCCGGGTTGTCCGGTTTTCTCCTACTGTCCATTAAGTGGATTGTCTATGAGATGTTTCCCGTAGGTATGATTGAACGTGTGAATGCGTATATGCATGGCTTACTGGGTGAGTTCCCGCCTCACACCCAGTGTTCCCAGGACAGACTCTGGATCCAGCACAACTCCGTCCAGGATAAAGAGCTTACCCTTTAACTCGAGGGAAGATTCATGTGGAAAACAACAGATGGAGAGTTTACTTTCAATTCTCGTTCACTTCATTAAGTGTTTAAATATTGAACAAGAGTCTGACTTGCTGGTGAATGTAGCATACTAGCAAGTCATATCTCACCCCAGGTACCACGTGAGCCGAGCCTAATGAACATCTGTGTTTCATTTTATACGACTCTGTACATCGCTATGCAACCGAAAGCCTCCTATTTCATAATGGGAAACTGACACACACTGGGATGAATGATGCTCTCTCTCTCTCTCGCTCTCTCTCTCTCTCTCTCTCTCTCTCTGTCTCTCTCTCTGTGTCTCTCTCCGTGTCTCTCTCCGTGTCTCTCTCTGTGTCTCTCTCCGTGTCTCTCTCTCTGTGTCTCTCTTTCTCTGTGTCTCTCTGTGTGCCTCCCTCTCCCTCTCTCTCTCTCTCTCTCCTTCCATCTTAAACACTCAGGATTTCTTTCTGGAACAGGGCTCATCGTCTCACTGCAACACACCACACACCTTGACTACCTGAGCCCACGCTCTTTCTTTACCACACACACACAAACACACACACACACACACACACACACACACACAGAGGCAGTGAAGGAAAGAGTACCTGTCTGAGCTCCGCTCCTGCACTCAGCAGGGATTAGGGATTAGTAGCGTAGTCAGCATTCCCCACATTCCCCATTTCTGCATCGTTTCAGAGAGAGTCAGTACTACAGGCGCGCACACACACACACGCACACACGCACACACACGCACACACACACACGCACACACACGCACACACACCATCTATATATCTCACACAGTTTATGTTTAAGTGCCTTAGGGCAGCTGATACAGTCTGAATAAGCCTGCTACTGGCACTTGTTAGTGTTTTCTCACTTTTCCAAACAATTTAATAAACTTTGAGTCACAGATGAGCTGAAATGTGAATATCCAGTGAGATACATTTTCTCACCATATGCACTCTTAAAGGAAGTGTGATCAGATAACCTAGATTAGTAAAATAGTCTGCATTTTATCACAAATTGTTTCATCACTGCAAAGAGGCTAAAAGTCATAAGCTTTTATAAGACAATTTTATTGCTTGCATTATTGATGGAAACTCTGTTTTGTGTCTCTGTCTTGTGTGTCGATTGTTGTCACAACAGCAAATTCAGAAACCGTTGATTTTTTACTGATCGTAACATTTGGCAAGTCCAGCCATTCATTTTTCATTTCTTCTGAAGAACCTGCTTTACTTTTGTGTGACTTCTGAACATCTGCATGCTAATTTGTCAAAAAGCAATGCAAAGTACTGTCTAATGTAATGGCTCGTAGGAAGAACGCACAAATAAAAAGCATTGGTCGATTCGTTGAGGTTCGGATTTCCTCTTCTTGTA